>NC_090646.1:102809656-103014358 GCF_040937935.1 Hyperolius riggenbachi | reverse complement strand
TCCTCTCACTACAGCTTATGTATATGTCGTAGTTATGATTACTGCTGCTCAGGTTCAAGCTTGGCTAATTTGTTCTTAAGAAGACCTCTTAAAGGGCCTTCTGCTTTCTCTCTGAGGTGCATAAATTCTCCTTCAAAGTGTATATTTTAAATGTCGTCCAACTGGCAGAGTCCCAGTGGATTGGCGTACAGCCCACGTTTTCCCATTATTTAAGAAGGGCAAAAAATCAGATCCGGGAAATTATAGACCTGTAAGCTTAACATCAGTTGTGTGCAAACTATTTGAGGGGTTACTAAGAGATACTATACAAGACTTTATAGTAGAAAATAGTCTTATTTTTCAGCATCAGCATGGGTTCAGGGCCGGGCCGAGGCAGAGGCAAGAGAGGCTTCCTCCTCAGGGCGCAGTATAGGAGGGGGTGCACAACTCACTCAGCTATTATTTCCCTATTGTGTGTGAAACAGAGAGAAATAAGAAAAAGGGATACATGGCAGTGACTGCAAGACAGTTAACTAAAGATTAAAGTATGGGGGGGAGGGGGGCTGGGGCGCCTCTTAGTCTAATAGCAATCAGTGTGTGACGGCTGGGGAGGGAGGGATGGAGGGGCACACTTTGGTGTTTCAGCCTTGGGTGCTGGAGGACCTTGTCCCGTCTCTGCATGGGTTTACTAAAGACAGGTCCTGTTTGACTAACATGCTCAGCTTTTATGAGGTAGTGAACGCTAATGTGGATATTGGGAATGCTGTAGATGTGATATACTTAGACTTTGCAAAGGCCTTCGACACTGTTCCCCACAAAATTCTGGTGCAAAAGTTGAGGATGCAAGGACTGGGGAAGAGTCTGTGTTCATGGATAGGGAACTGGCTAATGGACAGAAAACAAAGAGTTGTGGTCAATAGATCTTATTCAAAATGGGAGACTGTTAGGAGTGGTGTCCCAATTTTGGTCGTACCAATGTTTGGACGTACTAATATTATTATTATTTAGTATTTATATAGCGCCGACATATTACGCAGCGCTGTACAATGTATATATATATATCTTGTCACTAACTGTCCCTCAAAGGAGCTCACAATCTAATCCCTACCATTGCCATATGTCTATATTATGTAGTGTAAGTACTGTAGTCTAGGGCCAATTTTTTAGGGGGAGCCAATTAACTTATCCGTATGTTTTTGGAATGTGGGAGGAAACCGGAGTGCCCGGAGGAAACCCACGCAGACACGGAGAGAACATACAAACTCTTTGCAGATAGTGCCCTGGCTGGGATTCGAACCTGGGACCCAGCGCTGCAAGGCAAGAGAGTTAACCACTAGGCCACCATGCTGCCCGCCACCTGCATTAAAAGGGAAATAAAAACTCAAGATGCTAACATAATATTGCCCCTGTTTAACTCTCTAGTAAGGCCACATCTGTAATATGGAATTCAGTTCTAGGCACCACATTACAGGAAGGATATTGCAGTTTTACAGCAGGTGCAGAGACGAGCAACAAAATTTATACAAGGGATGGAAGGTCTCACTTACCAAGAAAGGTTAGATAAACTGGGTCCATTTAGTTTAGAGAAAAGACTCCTTAGAGAGGATCTAATTAACATGTATAAATACATCAGGAAATGATCTGTGCATGGAGGAAAAAAGGTTTCAGCCATTTATTTAGGAAAGGGTTCTTTACAGTAAGAGTGATCAAGAAGTGCAATGCATTGCCACAGGAAGTTGTTATGGCAAATTTTATATCTGCATTGAAAGAGGGCTTAGATGCTATTCTTGCATTGAAAGACATCCACCGCTATAATTACTAGGTAATGCCCAGTGATGTTGATCCAGGGATTTTATCGTATTGCCGTCTGGAGTCAGGAAGGAATTATTTTCCCTTTTGGGGCTAATTGGACCATGCCTTGTAAGGGTTTTTTCGCCTTCCTCTGGATCAACAGGGATATGTGAGGGAGCAGACTGGTGTTGTACTTTTTTCTGGTTGAACTCGATGGACGTATGTCTTTTTTCAACCCAAATAACTATGTAAATCAGCGTGTGTTAAATATGGTGCGAGATGCTGCCAACAGTAAAATATTGGTAATGTTACCGATATTCTACTAGCACCTTATCTTATACTACTGCTACACTCACCGCTGCTACCCATAGTTTAGCTACCAAGTAGATGATCTCCAGTGCTACCACCACAGTCACTCACCACCGATCTCCGCTGCTGGATTCACCATCACCACTAGCGCTGCTAGCCAGAGTTTTCTTACACTATACCCAAACTTTGGAACCTCGAGCTCCCAAATTACCCCTCATAGCTGATATTTGTATTGGAACCTATGGTGGTGCCTATTTTATCAGCCACACATCGCACCCAAATGACATTTCTCGTCTCTTATCGGTGCTTTTGTCCAAATATGATGTCACAGGGTAATTGGAAAAAAAAGGGTGTACCCATCTATATCTGAGGGCTCACATTATTTTTTTTGCTACCGGGGCTATTTGGGTCTTTCAATGCCATGCGATACAAGTTGGCTAGCCATGGTACTTTTAACCAGCTAACACAAAGGTCTGACGTTATAAATTTTGCTATAGTACCGGTCACTGACAGATGCCTACTGGAAAGCCCATTTCTGTTTTAAGCTTGTTGCCCTACTAACAGCTACTAAGAAAACCACTTTTTTATAGACTGGCAATGTTGAAATAATGGGTTTCTGGAGAGAAGACCAATGCACGGCTAAAGCTGTCCACTAAAATGACAACCATTGAGGCTGATGCTGCAAGAGCAAAACCGTATAATTCAACAGCATTTCTTTGAATTGTGTTTTTAGAATGCTGCTGCTGTGTACAAACCAATGTAATTACAAGTATGTCAATGAGAAAAGCCAAAATATACACTGTTAATGTATGAAATTGTTTACTAAGATTTCAGAACATTATCATGTGATTCCGATTTTTATGCAATTTTATATGCGATTCCGATTTTTGATCGATTCAGGGTTTTACACTACATGTGATTTTGATGCAATTTTACATGTGATAATGATTTTTTTGATGCGGTAAAAAAAAAAAAATAAGTCCTGCAGGCCTCTTGCACACTACATGCAATTCCGATTTGCGATTTTGTTGTGATTTTGCATGCGATTCTGATTTGCGATTTTGAATCATTCCTGCATGCTGCGTATTTTCTGCGCTTTTCTTCTTGTGTTGATAGCATCCAGAGAAAATCGGAAATCGGATTTGCGATCCGCAGTGTGCAAGAGGCTGCATTTTTATTCTGGTGTTGCTGGCATCCAGTGAAAATTGGAATCACATATTGGAATCGTAAATCGGATTCCCAGTGGGCAGGGGGCCTCAAAAAAGTCCTGCTCGCTGCGTTTTTCTTGAAGGAGCGGGTTCTTCTCGTGTAGCTATCACCCAGTGGAAATCGCGATCGGAATTGTGATTTGCAGTGTAAAAGAAGCCTCAGCATCCCACACTAACCACAGGCACATTTAGTCAAAACTAATACAGACAGTCCCCTACTTACAAACAGTGAAATTACAATACCTTTGAACAAAGTTGTACTCGTGTACACAATGTGGTGTACTCGTTTTGTTATTTCATATTTTGTTGATATACGGTACAGTTTTGTATGAACTGTTTTAGGTAGTTTAAAGGACAACTGTAGGGAGGCTGTTTTGTTTTTCCTTTTGTGCAATACCAGTTGCCTGGCAGCCCTGCTGGTCTATTTGGCTACAGTAGTGTCTGAATAACACCAGAAACAAGCATGCAGCTAATCTTGTCAGTTCTGTTCCATTAATGTCAAAACAGCTGATCTGTTTCATGCTTGTTCAGGGTCTATGGCTAAGAGTATTAGAGACAGAGGATCATCAGGACAGCCAGGCAACTGGTATTACACAAAAGGAAAAAAACCATGGCAGCCTCCCTACAGTTGTCCTTTAAAGCACTGTGAAAGTACATATAACACAACTGAAAACATTGTTTATATTGTATGTCTGTAAACAAATCATTTATCATCACAGAACAGTACGTATAATATGAATGACTTTACTTGACTTAAATACATATTCCACAGACTCTCCTTGATTGTTAAGGGAGGGGTTTAGCATTCATATGTGTTCACTGCACTTGTTAAAGTGACACTGAAGTGAAAAAAAACAGATATAATGAATTGGTTGTGTACTAGGGATAATTAATAGAACATTAGTAGCAAAGAAAATAGTCTCATCATTTTATTTTCATATATATTGCTTTTTTATTATGTAACAAAGTGGATAGAAAATATTTATGCACTTTGTCTGGAATGGTAGTAGATGGGAGGTATGTTGCACCCAGGATCCGACGCTACATGCAGTAGCAGCTCCAGAGTTTGTGTGGCTTGGTTATGTGAATAGCTAAGTCTCATTATTGGGCTGGAGCTGACCAGAAGCAAGGCGGGTGGGTGCTTCTGGTCGTCCTATCCTGGGTGGAATTGCACTCCGGGTTTTACCTCAACTGGTCAGCTTCACAGCTGACACATAAAAAAGGTGATCACTTCCTGGTTGGAGAGTGTGTGTGAGCAGCATGGCTGCTAGTCAGAGACTCTGACAAAACTGCTGGGAGTTATCCAGGATTGCATCATTCAAAGACTACCACCTTTCATATGGACTTTGCATGGAAAGTGCTGTTTGAAACTCGCTGCATATTAAGGTTTGCATTTGCTGTGGACTTATTATCTTCGAACTGTTTGTGTCACTTTGCTGTGAAATAAAAACACAAAGTTTTGCACCTTGAAACTGTGTCAGAGCCTGCTTCACTGTCTGCCAAGCCTACCAGTTGATGCTAGTCCCTCACAATTGGTGCTCGGATGCGGGCAAAGTGGCAGAGTGAAATGCAGTGCTCTTAAAGGGACAGTGCCATCAATAATTGTTTTCATCTCCTTGGACTGAGAATCTGTACAGCAGAATGGAGGCGTTAGTCAAGCAGTTGGCACTGGCTACTATTGAACAGCGGCAAACTAATGCAGTCCTTCAGCAGCAAACAACAGCTATGCAGGAGCAATCTAAGGAAATGTATGAAAGACTGGCTACAGCTGCAGAGGCTGACAGAAAGCTTCTGACTGAGGTTGTACAAAAACTTGCTGAGCGAAGCTCAGAGGCCCAAGCGGGTGTCCCGGGCAATGCTGGCTCTATCCGAGCTAGTTGTTTTCTTCAAAAAATGACACCGCATGATGATGTGGAGGCCTTCCTGCATACGTTTGAAAGGACTGCAGAAAGGGAGGCCTGGCCTAAAACCCAGTGGGCAGGGTTGGTAGCACCTTTTCTGACGGGCGATGCCCAGAAAGCCTACTTTGACCTTGCCCTGGAAGATGCCAAGGATTATGACAAACTGAGAAATGAAATCCTGAGACGTCTGGGTGTCACGCCGGCTGTACGGGCCCAACGAGTACACAGTTGGGAGTATTCACCGTCAAAGTCTCCTAGGTCCCAGATGCACGACTTGATTCATCTGATGAAAAAATGGCTTGAGCCGGAAGTGTTAACAGGTCCTCAGATCGTGGAAAGGATCACTATGGACCGTTTCTTGCGAGCGCTTCCTCAAGCTTTACGTAAGATGGGTGAGCCATTCGAATCCAAAATCAGCAGACCAGCTAATTGAGATGGTGGAATGCTACCTTGCTGCTGAGGAATCCCTGGCCTGGTCGACAGCTCAGCGAGCCCCAACCCCAAAAGCCGTCAGCTCCCAAGGCAATGGGTAAGACTAAACCTGTGGTGTTTGGGGGTGTAGAAGGGGAGCGTCACGCTTCAGAGGGACTTAAAGGGTTTGGTGGGAAGCGAGTAGGACTTCCCTCTAGAAACCCAGGACTTATACAATGTTGGCGGTGTAACGAATGGGGACATATTGCAGCTAACTGTCCGCTTTCTATGGAGTGTGACCATGCTCGCAGACTGTCTTTCTTTGCTCTAACAGTCTGCCAGGGGAACTCTGAGTCACATATGACTGTGGTCAAGATTGCTGGTAACAGTGTACATGCACTTCTGGACTCAGGCAGCCTTGTGACACTGGTCCATGGCAGTCTGGTAACGAGTACCCTGCTTGGTGAATGGCACATATCGGTTCTGTGTGTTCATGGAGACTGTAAAAAGTACCCCACTGCTGTTTTACCCCTGGAAACAAACTGTGGAGTGGCCTCTCATGAAGTAGCAGTGGTCCCAAACTTGGCACACAGTGTCATTTTGGGAAGAGATTTTCCCCTTTTCTGGAACTTATGGGAGGGGCAAAAACAATGCAATATGAAGTTGGAATGTGTATCTGAACCTCCAGTGTTATTGCCTGTATGTGAGCAAAATGGGTGTAAAAATGATGAGGAACTCAGAGGTGATGCTGTATCTTACCCTTTAAAAGTTATGGCAGGTGAAATAGGGGAACCTGGGGAAACAACCAGTGAATCTCCTATGCCAGAGTGGGAGGTCTCCCGAGAAAATTTTGGTACTGCCCAACTGAGGGACCCTACTTTGGTTAGGGCATGGGAAAATGTAACTGTAATAAATGGTGTGAGTCAGGCTCCAGGTGCAGAGGGTGAGTTTCCACATATGGCTGTTAATAATGAGTTACTGTATAGAATTGAAAAAGTCCAAAGTGAAGTGGTCGAACAGCTTGTGGTTCCTCAACCTTTTCGCCAGCTAGCCTTAGATCTAGCACATAAACACCCTCTGGGGGGTCACCTGGGGGCTGAAAAGACAAAGGATCGGATCTTACAAAGGTTCTTTTGGCCTGGGGTGCATGGCGATGTAAAGAAATACTGTGAATCATGTCCTGAGTGTCAAATGTCTGCTCCTCTGCCACATTTCCGCAGCCCCCTCGTTCCATTGCCTATCATTGAGGTACCCTTTGATAGGATAGCGATGGATCTAGTGGGCCCGTTGGTTAAATCTGCCAGAGGAAACTAGTGTTGGGCGAACATCTAGATGTTCAGGCCGAACAGGCCGAACATGGCCGCGATGTTCGGGTGTTCGACCCGAACTCCGAACATAATGGAAGTCAATGGGGACCCGAACTTTTGTGGTTTGTAAAGCCTCCTTACATGCTACATACCCCAAATTTACAGGGTATGTGCACCTTGGGAGTGGGTACAAGAGGAAAAAAAAATTTAGCAAAAAGAGCTTATAGTTTTTGAGAAAATCGATTTTAAAGTTTCAAAGGGAAAACTGTCTTTTAAATGCGGGAAATGTCTGTTTTCTTTGCACAGGTAACATGCTTTTTGTCGGCATGCAGTCATAAATGTAATACATATAAGAGGTTCCAGGAAAAGGGACCGGTAATGCTAACCCAGCAGCAGCACACGTGATGGAACAGGAGGAGGGTGGCGCAGGAGGAGAAGGCCACGCTTTGAGACACAACAACCCAGGCCTTGCATGAGGACAAGAAGCGTGCGGATAGCATGCTTTGTACCACCATGCAGTCATAAATGTAATAAAGATAAGTGGTTCAATAAACAGGGACCACGCGGCAACGCTAACCCAGCAGCAGCACACGTGATGGAACAGGAGGAGGCGCAGGAGGAGAAGGCCACGCTTTGTGAGACACAACAACCCAGGCCTTGCATGAGGACAAAAAGCGTGCGGATAGCATGCTTTGTACCGCCATGTAGTCATAAATGTAATAAAGATAAGAGGTTCCATAAACAGGGACCGGCAACGGTAACCCAGCAGCAGCAGCAGCAGCAGCACACGTGATGGAACAGGAGGAGACGCAGGAGGAGAAGGCCACGCTTTGTGAGACACAACAACCCAGGCCTTGCATGAGGACAAAAAGCGTGCGGATAGCATGCTTTGTACCGCCATGTAGTCATAAATGTAATAAAGATAAGAGGTTCCATAAACAGGGACCGGCAACGGTAACCCAGCAGCAGCAGCAGCAGCAGCAGCACACGTGATGGAACAGGAGGAGGCGCAGGAGGAGAAGGCCACGCTTTGTGAGACACAACAACCCAGGCCTTGCATGAGGACAAAAAGCGTGCGGATAGCATGCTTTGTACCGCCATGTAGTCATAAATGTAATAAAGATAAGAGGTTCCATAAACAGGGACCGGCAACGGTAACCCAGCAGCAGCAGCAGCAGCAGCAGCACACGTGATGGAACAGGAGGAGGCGCAGGAGGAGAAGGCCACGCTTTGTGAGACACAACAACCCAGGCCTTGCATGAGGACAAAAAGCGTGCGGATATAGCAGCAATGCTTTTTGCCGCCATGCAGTCATAAATGTAATACAGATGAGAGGTTCAATAAACAGGGACCGGAAACGCTAAACCATCCCAGATGTTCATCGGTCATGTTACTTGGTTGGGGTCCAGGAGTGTTGCGTAGTCGTTTCCAATCCAGGATTGATTCATTTTAATTTGAGTCAGACGGTCTGCATTTTCTGTGGAGAGGCGGATACGCCGATCTGTGATGATGCCTCCGGCAGCACTGAAACAGCGTTCCGACATAACGCTGGCTGCCGGGCAAGCCAGCACCTCTATTGCGTACATTGCCAGTTCGTGCCAGGTGTCTAGCTTCATGCCCGGTTTCAGGTCCAGCGGTGCCAGCCACAAATCCGTCTGTTCCTTTATTCCCCTCCAAATTTCCTCCCCTGTGTGCTGCTTATCCCCAAGGCAGATCAGCTTCAGCAACGCTTGCTGACGCATGCCAACAGCTGTGCTGCACTGCTTCCACGATCCTACTGCTGCTGGTGCTGGGTTAGCATTTCCGGATGAGGTACAGCTTTGAAATGCGTTGGAGGAGAAGGAGTCAGAGAGGTAGGTGCTGCTGTTGTTATCCAGCTGTTTGCGGCGTGGGCAACACCCGCGCCGTAGCAGGTGAGGAATCGCTGCCAGGCTCCACAAGGTTCACCCAGTGCGCGGTAAGGGAGATGTATCGACCCTGGCCGAACGCACTCGTCCAGGTGTCAGTGGTGAGGTGAACCTTGCAGGCAACGGCATTCTTCAAGCTTCGGGTTATTTAGCTGACCACGTGCTCATGCAACTCAGGCACTGCAGAGCGCGCAAAGTGGTAGCGGCTGGGAACCACGTAACGTGGGATGGCCACTGACATCATGCCCTTGAAGCTGTTTGTCTCCACCACTCGATATGGCAGCATTTCGCAGGCCAGAAGCTTGGCTATGCTGGCTGGCTGTTACTGCCACGGCCCGGGGGTCATTTGCTGGCAATTTCCTCTTGTGCTCAAACATCTCAGAGACAGACAACTCAACCGTAGCGCTGCACACCGAAGGGCTGTTGGTTGTTGTGTTTGATGAACACTGGGAGACCTCAAGAGCACTAGTCCGGAAAGTGACAGTGTCAGCATCGTCTGATGTTTGTGAATGTTGTGAACCACGCAATGGCTGGGCTACTGCTGCTGCTGAGGCGGGTCTGGTGGTGAGTCTGGTGAACCCAAGGGAGGCAGTGTTGCTGGTGGTACCCTGTCCTGCCGCGTTTGCCCACAGAGTGGGATGTTTGGATAGAATGTGGCGGCTCATGCTGGTGGTGGAGAGGTTGTTAATACTTTTCCCCCTGCTCAGGCGGGTCTTGCACACCTTGCAAATCGCCATGGTAACATCCTCAGTGCAGTCTTCAAAGAAAGCCCAGACTTTAACTGGCTGAGGACTCGGACCTCGTGCGTGATGTGCTGGTGCTGCTTAACCCACTGCTGGACGCTTGAGAGGTCATCCAAGTAATTATCTGGTCCTGTTCTTTTGGATCTGTGAGGGTTGTTGTCCTGGACAACATGGGCAGTATTGAGTGGGTTTTCTTGGGTGCTCCCCTGTGGCCTGTACGTGAACCGTCAGGGGAAACACCTCTTCCCTTGCCCCTCCCTCTTTCACCGGATTTCTTCCTCATTTCACTTATCCTTAAAGTACACGCTGACTGGCAGCAGTACAGTGGCAGTACAGAAATGCTATACAGTGGTGGGTGAGCGGTGTACCACTATTGTCAGCAGTGACACAGAGCACAATGCTATACAGTGGCGGGTGAGCGGTGTACTACTGTTCCCAGCAGACACAGAGTGGAAGTAAACACAATGCTATATAGTGTGGCTGAGCCGTGTACACAGAGTGGCATTAAACACAATGCTATATAGTCTGCTATATAGTCACCCCGAACAGGGTGATGTTCTGCAGAACCCGAACAGTGGCAAACACTGTTCGCCCAACACTACTGGGAGGGAACGCAGATTTTAGTACCTAAACACACGATACAACATGTTTTCCGGGGTCGGACTCTGAGGCACATACAGATGGTCCCGATCATCATCCTCATCATACAACTCTTCTCCTGAGTCTGACCCACCCACCACCTCTGCCACCCCAACATCCCCAGACACAGACCCCTCATCGTCCTCAACATTAACTTGGGATGCTGGCCTGAGCCAGACCTCCTCCTCCACATCAGGCCCCATCATCTCCTCAATGGCAGCCCTCATTAATCGCTCTGGCGACGGACTGATGGACACAACGTTCTCCTCCGGGGAGGGCTGCTGCTGACCACTGGCTGCTGGGGTGGATGTTATAGCTTGCGTGGGGCGTTGGCTGTTGCTGTTGTTGGGAGTGCTGCTCACAGCGGAGGTCTCTGGGGAACTCATGTTGAGCTCATATAGTGGTTGACGGTGAGTGGAGTATTACTGATCCCAGCAATATACACACTGACTGGCAGAGTACGCAATGCTATATAGTGTGGCTGAGCGGTGTACACAGAGTGGCAGTAAACACAATGCTATATAGTCTGGCTGAGCGAGCGGTGTACTACTGTTCCCAGCAGAATCAGAGTGGCAGTAAACAATGGTATATAGTCTGGCTGAGCGGTGTACACAGAGTGTCAGTAAACAATGGTATATAGTCTGGCTGAGCGAGCGGTGTACTACTGTTCCCAGCAGAATCAGAGTGGCAGTAAACAATGGTATATAGTCTGGCTGAGCGGTGTACACAGAGTGTCAGTAAACAATGGTATATAGTCTGGCTGAGCGGTGTACACACAATGCTATATAGTCTGCTATATAGTGTCAGTAAACAATGGTATATAGTCTGGCTGAGCGAGCGGTGTACTACTGTTCCCAGCAGAATCAGAGTGGCAGTAAACAATGGTATATAGTCTGGCTGAGCGGTGTACACAGAGTGTCAGTAAACAATGGTATATAGTCTGGCTGAGCGAGCGGTGTACACAGAGTGTCAGTAAACAATGGTATATAGTCTGGCTGAGCGGTGTACACAGAGTGGCAGTAAACACAATGCTATATACTCTGGCTGAGCGAGCGGTGTACTACTGTTCCCAGCAGACACAGAACAGTAAACAGAATGCTATATAGTGTGGCTGAGCAAGCGGTGTACCACTATTCCCAGCAGACACAGAACAGTAAACAGAATGCTATATAGTGTGGCTGAGCAAGCGGTGTACCACTATTCCCAGCAGACACAGAACAGTAAACAGAATGCTATATAGTGTGGCTGAGCGAGCGGTGTACCACTATTCCCAGCAGACACAGAACAGTGAACAGAATGCTATATAGTGTGGCTGAGCGAGCGGTGTACCACTATTCCCAGCAGACACAGAACAGTGAACAGAATGCTATATAGTGTGGCTGAGCGAGCGGTGTACCACTATTCCCAGCAGACACAGAACAGTGAACAGAATGCTATATAGTGTGGATGAGCGAGCGGTGTACCACTATTCCCAGCAGACACAGAACAGTAAACAGAATGCTATATAGTGTGGCTGAGCGAGCGGTGTACCACTATTCCCAGCAGACACAGAACAGTGAACAGAATGCTATATAGTGTGGCTGAGCGAGCGGTGTACCACTATTCCCAGCAGACACAGAACAGTGAACAGAATGCTATATAGTGTGGCTGAGCGAGCGGTGTACCACTATTCCCAGCAGACACAGAACAGTAAACAGAATGCTATATAGTGTGGCTGAGCGAGCAGTGTACCACTATTCCCAGCAGACACAGAACAGTAAACAGAATGCTATATAGTGTGGCTGAGCGAGCGGTGTACCACTATTCCAAGCAGACACAGAACAGTGAACAGAATGCTATATAGTGTGGCTGAGCGAGCGGTGTACCACTATTCCCAGCAGACACAGAGTGGCAGTAAACAGAATGCTATATAGTGTGGCTGAGCGAGGTACACAGAGTGGCAGTAAACAGAATGCTATATAGTGTGGCTGAGCAAGCGGTGTACTACTATTCCCAGCAGACACAGAGTGGCAGTAAACAGAATGCTATATAGTGTGGCTGAGCGAGGTACACAGAGTGGCAGTAAACAGAATGCTATATAGTGTGGCTGAGCAAGCGGTGTACTACTGTTCCCAGCAGTGACACAATGACAGGGGGGACCCTGGCTAGCGTGGCTGGAGCGCGAACTACCCTGCCTGCCTACCCAAAGCTAAACCCACAGACAAATGGCGGAGATATGACGTGGTTCGGGTATTTATTTACCCGAACCATGTGACAGTTCGGCCAATCAGAGCGCGTTCGGGTCCGAACCACGTGACCCGTTCGGCCAATCACAGCGCTAGCCGAACGTTCGGGGAACGTTCGGCCATGCGCTCTTAGTTCGGCCATATGGCCGAACGGTTTGGCCGAGCACCGTCAGGTGTTCGGCCGAACTCGAACATCACCCGAACAGGGTGATGTTCTGCAGAACCCGAACAGTGGCGAACACTGTTCGCCCAACACTAGAGGAAACCAGTACATTTTAGTTGTCTTGGATTATGCCACCCGCTACCCGGAGGCAATGCCATTGAGGAACTCCTCCTCCAAGACAATAGCAAAAGAACTGTTTCAGATGTTTACTCGCACTGGTATTCCAAAAGAGATCTTAACAGATCAAGGGACACCCTTTATGTCCAAAGTAATGAAGGAATTGTGTAAAGTTATGAAAATAAAACAGTTACGTACTTCAGTATATCATCCACAGACGGATGGTCTTGTAGAACGATTTAACAAAACACTAAAAAATATGCTGAAAAAGGTAGTGGAAAAAGATGGCAGGGACTGGGACTGTCTCCTGCCCTATCTATTGTTTGCCATTAGGGAGGTTCCCCAGTCTTCCACAGGGTTCTCGCTCTTTGAGTTGTTGTACGGACGGCAACCCGGTGGTATACTGGATATAGCCAAAGAGACCTGGGAACAAGAAACCACTCCCCATAGAAGTGTAATAGAGCACATTTCACTTATGCAGGAAAGAATAGCAGCAGTGATGCCCGTGGTCAGAGAACACTTGCAACAATCTCAGGAAGCTCAAAGCCGTATATATAACAGGTCAGCAACAGTTAGGACTTTCAACCCTGGGGATCGGGTACTCGTGCTCATTCCCACGGTAGAAAGTAAGTTCCTGGCTAAATGGCAGGGCCCCTATGAGATCATTGAGAAGGTGGGGGAAGTAAATTACAAAGTATACCAACCGGGGAGACGAAAGCCAGAGCAAGTGTACCATGTCAACCTCATTAAGCCTTGGAAAGATAGAGTGGCCCTGGCTGCCATGGTGGTGTCACAGGAATCACGATGTGGGGGAGGTCCAGAAGTAACAATTGCTGATACCCTGTCCCCTTCACAGAAACAGGAAGTTAAAGAGTTTTTGTTACGGAATAAAGACATATTTTCAAAGCTTCCAGGTTGCACTAGTGTGATACAGCATGATGTTGTTACTGATCCCTATGTACAAGTTCGTGTGAAACCTTACCGAATACCTGAGGCCCGTAGACAGGCAGTAGCAGAGGAAGTTCAGAGAATGCTAGAGCTGGGGATAATTGAAGAGTCTAACAGTGAGTGGAACAGTCCCATAGTTCTAGTCCCTAAGCCAGACGGGACCTTGAGGTTTTGCAACGATTTTCGAAAATTAAATGAGGTATCGAAATTTGATGCATACCCCATGCCCAGGGTTGATGAATTAATTGAGAGGTTGGGCCCGGCCAGGTATATAACAACCCTTAATTTAACTAGGGGATATTGGCAGGTCCCTTTAACTGAGCAGGCCAAAGAGAAGACAGCATTTACCACGCCTGAGGGGTTATTTCATTACAAAAAAATGCCCTTTGGGTTGCAAGGGGCTCCTGCTACCTTTCAAAGAATGATGGACAGAATTCTCAAGCCCCATCAACACTTTGCTTCAGCTTATTTAGATGACATAGTCATATTTAGCCATGACTGGGACAGTCATCTGCCCAAAGTGCAGGCTGTCTTAGACTCCCTCAGAAAATCTGGGCTGACAGCCAATCCAAAGAAATGTGCGGTAGGACTAGAGGAAGCCCGGTATTTAGGGTACACCATAGGGCGGGGTTTGATAAAGCCCCAAATAAACAAGGTTGAGGCAATTAGAGACTGGCCTCAGCCTAAAACAAAAAAACAAGTAAGGACTTTTTTAGGCCTGGTGGGTTATTACAGAAGGTTTTTGCCCAATTTTGCCACGGTAGCCACCCCAATTACTGATTTGACAAAAGGGAAAGACTCTGGTAAAATACACTGGGGCCCAGAGGCTGAGAAGGCATTTCAGGATCTTAAAACCCTTTTGTGCAGGGGTCCAGTGCTTATCACTCCTAACTTCAATAAAGAATTTGTTGTACAAACTGATGCTTCAAGTGTTGGGTTGGGAGCAGTGTTGTCTCAAGAAGTGGAAGGTGAGGAGCATCCGGTTGTGTATCTGAGTCGAAAGCTGACACCTGCGGAGAGAAATTATAGTATTGTAGAGCGTGAATGCCTTGCTATCAAATGGGCTCTGGAGGCTCTCCGATACTACCTCCTGGGTCGTCAATTTCGTCTCATTACTGATCATGCTCCACTCACCTGGATGTGTAAAAATAAACAGCAGAATGCCAGGGTAACGCGTTGGTTTCTGGCACTACAGCCCTTCAGGTTCACTGTGGAACATAGGGCTGGGAAACTGCAGGGAAATGCTGATGCCCTCTCAAGGACACACTGTCTCATGGCAGAAGGTGTCCGAACCCATGGGTTCGAACAGAGGGGGGAGGTATGTAACAAAGTGGATAGAAAATATTTATGCACTTTGTCTGGAATGGTAGTAGATGGGAGGTATGTTGCACCCAGGATCCGACGCTACATGCAGTAGCAGCTCCAGAGTTTGTGTGGCTTGGTTATGTGAATAGCTAAGTCTCATTATTGGGCTGGAGCTGACCAGAAGCAAGGCGGGTGGGTGCTTCTGGTCGTCCTATCCTGGGTGGAATTGCACTCCGGGTTTTACCTCAACTGGTCAGCTTCACAGCTGACACATAAAAAAGGTGATCACTTCCTGGTTGGAGAGTGTGTGTGAGCAGCATGGCTGCTAGTCAGAGACTCTGACAAAACTGCTGGGAGTTATCCAGGATTGCATCATTCAAAGACTACCACCTTTCATATGGACTTTGCATGGAAAGTGCTGTTTGAAACTCGCTGCATATTAAGGTTTGCATTTGCTGTGGACTTATTATCTTCGAACTGTTTGTGTCACTTTGCTGTGAAATAAAAACACAAAGTTTTGCACCTTGAAATTGTGTCAGAGCCTGCTTCACTGTCTGCCAAGCCTACCAGTTGATGCTAGTCCCTCACAATTACATTGCATAATTCTGTCATATTTGCAATTATAAGTCCCACTCTGTATTTTAAACTATAAAACAAGCAGTGCTAACGACCCTTTCAACTTCCCTTAAGTAAAACTCTTATCTAAATCTGTGACTGTTTCTTTAATGTATAATTGCTCCAAAAAACCGAACTGTAGCCGACCCGTTTGGTCAGAGAGCTCAGAGAGGCTCTTTTGCATTTCTTAACCCTTCCTGTACTGGAAACAATATTAGAATAATTTATTTGTTGTTAATAATGTTTTATTTCTTAGCTGTACTACACATACAATTCATTATACCATAAGTTTATTTTCGCCTTAGTGTCACTTTAAAACTAGGATATGAGTAAGGGCCAGACTGAGGCCTGAAATATGTAAGATTTCTGTCACCAATGTTTTTGTGTTTTGCACAATAAAAAAGCACATTTTTGCACTGACGGTGTGCGGCGGAACTCTTTCAGCTTACGGATAAACTCATAAAAGGGAACCTGTGTGTGAGTAAGGAACCACCTGTAAAGAGGATGAAAGCAAAGACTGCTTTGCACAAACTACTGGAACTCTCCTGATAGGATGAGGTTAGCATCACTAGTATGAGGGGTTATGAATGGCAGGAACAGTTATGGAATGAGTATGGGGCAGTATTACTTTCGGGCACTTTAGGGATAGAACACTGAAAATTGTTAGATGCTTTATAAAATGTAAATGCTATGATCTGAAAATCATTCAAACCCCTTTTTAAATCACTTCTGCGGACAGTATATCTAGTTCTTCTTAAACTTTATCTGAACTTCTTGCATTTGTCTACAAACTTAAAGAGGAACTGTAACCAAGGATTGAACTTCATTCCAGTCAGTAGCCGATATCCCCGATGAAAAATCTCTATCTTTTCGCGAATAGATCATCATGGGAGTCTGTATGGCTGATATTGTGGTGAAACCCCGCCCACAGTGTGATGTCATAACAAAGGTCCTGACAGTTTGCTGTCTGTGAACCTCATTGCATTTTGGGAAATAACAGCTGTTTCCAAATGCCAAGCAAGCAGTATCACAGCAAAACATTCCGTACAGATCACCTGGCAGAACTAAAGACGTCACCACCAGTGGTACATTTCAGAATGTAAATCAGAGAGAGGAAAGAGCAAACACTGACTAAATAATCAATACATTAATATTGTAAACAATAAGCAATTTCATTAATTATGTTATTCACTACAGTTCCTCTTTAAAATTTACCTAGTAAGATTACAGGCCCCTTTACACCACAAATCACGATCAGCATTGCAACCATGCAGTGATGCAATCACGACTTTCTTTATTTTATATTTTATAGGCCAATTGCAAATGCAGTAACAATGCCGCAGCACATTTTCACCTGGCCAGTGGCCAAATATCAATACACATTGGGGGAAAAGGGGCATCACAATGACTATGTTAATCGCATTGTCCTTGCTATCTTCAACTCCTGTGTGATCCAAAAATCTGATCGAAACCCAGCCAGTTAAAAGGGCCCAAAAGTGTGTGCTTGTATGATGTGTGATAGTGAGGCTTGCCTGCCATCTCTTTTCTAGAGACGTAGCGAGCAGTTCGCAGAACTGTTTGCCGCAAAGCTATGGGCAGCCTGACCCCTGTACTACTTCCGGGTCGCAATGACCCGCAGTAGTACACATGCCCTGAAGTGTTCCCCAACATCGATACTCTTTTCTTGTTTGTGGTCTGTAAGCTTTCGAACTCAAAATGCAAATCTCTGTATTCTAAATCTTGGCTGCAAATGACATCTATACAATAGTCTATGTACTTGACTTCCTGAGATCAGCTGTTGCTTCTTCTTACATTTTGGTCTGTTGGAAATTCTGCATTTTTTTTCCTTTTGCATATTGTGCATTCCACAGTTACATTTTAAGAACACTAATGTTGTCACAAAAAAAACACTGTGCTACATTTCAGTTTAAAAGTTGAACTACCTTTTAGAGCATAGAATAGAAGAACAAAATAACTCTTTGAGTAACCCAGTACAGCTCTTTTTCAGAGTTAAGATAAAACTCTTCATTGCTTTTTGACCCTGGGCTTCGTGTGTGAAAAGTGTTTGTTCTGTTGCCCTGAGCAACCAAACTTTTTCATTGTATAATTCTGAAACAATATAAATGTGACAGTTGTAAAAAGGCCAACCATTTAAGTGGAATTAAAGGGCAACTGTAACGAGAGGTATATGGAGACTGCCATATTCATTTCCTTAAACAATACCAGTTGCCTGGCCATCCTCCTGATCCTCTGCCTCTAATACATTTAGCCATAGGTCCTGAACAAGCATATGCAGATCAGGTGTTTCTGACATTATTGTCAGGAGTACATTTGAAATTGGCGCCGGTAGACTTGGGCACAGGATACAGCCGGTATATGGCTGATCCTGCTTCTGTACAAGTCCGGGCTGTGCTAATTACTATTCCCCTCCAGGCCGCCATGGATAGTGGGGGAATGATATAATTCGGCTTCCAGCTATTGCTGGAGGCCGAATTATTGTGATTTTTAAGCAACCTCGGCTCCGTCTTCTGACTGCGCCGACGTTACTCACTGAGCGCTGCTGCTATAGACTGATTCCTATTATAGTCTATGGCGGCGCTGGCTGCGCCCAAATCTAGCAGCGCTGAAAAGCACTGCTCCATATTGTCAGATCTGACAAGGTTAGCTGCATGCTTGTTTCAGGTGTTATTCAGACACTACTGCAGCTAAATAGATCAGCAGGGCTGCAAGGCAACTTGTTTAACCCTTTTCACTCGTATGTCCCGCATAGCCTGACATAGGCAATCATACAGCTGCATCTTCACACTTCTGCATAGGAACTGGGGTTCTTCAAGAAAATGATGGGTTTTGATTTTTTCTGCAGACTTCCTTCTCTGTTTGCTGATTGCAGTCGAGTCGTTTTTAAATTGATCATGCAGAGACTTCCCTCTGGTCTTGATGCCTTTTCTGAAATACAGAAATGGATAATAAACACACAGTGAAGTAGCAAGCATGAAAACACATCTCAGTGTGCAGTTACACTCCAAGCAACATCAGAAAATATAAACCAAAATCATCTTGCTTATCCTTGGACAGAGAGACAAATTCAGGATTCATAATTTGCCTTGCTACCACCCTGGCATCGTTCTTCTGTGAGTCTGAACAGTGTTTATTCATCAGGTCATAAAGGCAGGCCCTTTCCTCCACAGCCTGGACCAGCGTGGGAGTTACAGATGTGTTAAACAGCATGGTGGCAGGATGAGAGAATAGAAGAGAAGAAAGAGAAGAGAAGAAATGGCATATATATGTAAAGTGACAGGAAATTTGGGTACAGGTTAAAGCCAAAAAATAGCTCACCCTGCTCCTCCAGGCCATCATTGACACTGGGGTAAGACATAATTCAGCTTTCAGCTATTGCTGGCAGACTAATTACGCAGTTTTATCATAATTTGGGCTCCATCTTTTGACTGCGCTCAATAACTGACTGAGCGCTGATATAGCCGTAATTCCCATTACAGCCTAACTCTAACCTGGCGGCACCATCTGCACCCAAATTTCCAGAGCCGTTTTTGCCTGACTTGAGGAAATGATGTCACAGGAACCAGTTTTGTGCTGCTGGGAGGAGGGTCAAACCATAAAGAAACCTCCAGCTTTTACCATTTACCCTAGTTACCCTTATTAAGGGGGTTATGACCTAGGAAGACCTCCTAAAGCAAAACATTTTTGAGTTGCGACCAATACCTTTCCAGGACCAAGGCCGAGTGGGGACGGTGCTTTCCCTCATGCTCTTATGATTGGTTGCTTCCCTAGAAACCCAGCTTTGTCAGTATATTACTATTTTATACCTTTTTTTTCTGGTGATCTAACAATATTACCCCAGATTGGACCAATGCAAATGAGGCCTAAAGGTAGCCATACATCTAGCGATTAGCAATGCTGAGCAGATTCGAGCAAGAGACAAATCTCTCTCTTATCGAATTTGATAAGAGAGACATCTGTCAACTGCCTATACACCACAGGCCGATTACCAATCAATTTCATGCTGAAATCGATCCGAAATCGGCCCTCGCCAATGTCCCCTCCCCCCCCCCCCCAATGCTTGCTGTGCCAAAGTGTATACATTACCTGTCCGTGGCCTCCATTGCGCCCCCCCCCCCATTCTGAGTGCATTCTCCTCTTCCTCGGACACGCGCGCCTTAACCAGGAAACCACATAGGGCGTGCGTGTATGCGGAAGAGTAGAAAGCGTCACTCACCGGGAAATTGCACGCCATTCCCGCCGCGCACCCGACAAACCAACTTTGGCCCGACAGCTAGCCGCATGCGCTTTCGACAATGCAACCTATTTCCATCCCGAAATTGGTTGATTTGTCGGTCGGGCATGCACTTGGCGGCACCAACTTTCATCCAATTCGATAATAATCTAATTGGATGGTTGATTGGCTGCCAAGTCGCCTGATGTATGGCCACCTTAAAGTGGATCTGAGATAAACTTTTACTCATTGCATAATTGTGTTCCTTTCGTATCGTTTATAGGGCATTTCTCAAGTCAAATACTTTTTTGTTTTGTTTTAATACTCTTAATTCCCTATAAACTAAACAAGCCCCGACCACAGCTTATTTTGTGCCTTGGCACTGTAGCAAGGGCTTATGGGAGCTCAGTCTGGGCAGGAGGAGGAGGTTACTAGCCATTGAATTCAGAGGCAGAGGGGAGGAGGGAGGAGGAGAGGGGACTGAATTTACACACAGGCAAGTTGATAGTATCTCCAACCCTCAGCCTGTGACAATGTGACAAACAGAACATGGCTGCCCTCATTGGATCACAGGAATAAATAATCATAAACTTTTGAAGCTGTTTGCAGCTAGATATGCTGTGTAAACTTTAGATAAGATATATAGACAAGTTACTTGTTATAGTTAGTTTTTCATCTCAGATCCGCTTAAGTGTTGCTTCTCAGTTTGCACATAAATTCTTCAAGTGGCAAATGACATGACCTAGTATCTTCATTTGTCTAAAAACATCTTTTACTTTCTCTGTTATCCAGCAGATGTTGATAATTGCATCCCTGGTGCTTCATCCTCTTTTAGAACCAGCCTACATATTTGGTAGGTTTTGATAATACGTTGCTGCAGCCTAGCTTGCAGCATTTTGAGCCTTAGGGTGCGTACAGACATGCGACTATAGTCGTTTAAAACGATCGTTACCGACGGCATTACCCGACGATCGTTCGTAAAAAGTGCACGAACGATCATTAAAATGACCGGCCAACGAGATATGTCGTTGGTAAAGAACGATCCATTCTGCCAGATCTTTTCAGAACGAACGATCATTATTGTATGTCTGTACGTACCCTTACTTTGCTGACAAGTGAAATAAGTGCAATGTTTGTTAATTTGAGCAATCATGTAAAATACACTAGGGAAGGGGGACCCTCTAATTACAATGAATTGTGAAATTGATATCACAATAATTTTAAATTTGGTGCAATAATTTTGCATTGTATTTACCAATTTTGTAGCAATATTACTACTATGTGAATTTTTTGATCATCACTAAAACCATCTGTTCTGTTATATTGATGATGCGGGCATCTCCTTTTCTTCTATAATTTTCTTATTTGCAGTTTTTGTTCTGCATGGCCCAATGTGAAAACTAATCTAATTTTATTAATTATTAAAAGAATACACAAGGTGATATGATAAGATATACATGTGTATCTACAGTGCCAAGTACACAAATAGCTATACTGTTTTTCTTTTTTCCTTTCTCTGCCTGAAAGAGTTAAAATTAGGTATGCAAGTGGCAGTTTCTGTCTGGGTCGGGACCGGGTTTAACAATAGCATAACCCTCGCTGATCAGGAATTACAGCCATAGAACACTTTTCTGGCAGGAAATGGTTTCTGAGAGCAGGAAAGAGATGAAAAGGATCAATAGTTCATAGATTTGAGCTCTGACATACTTCAATGCATGTATCATTGAGCAGAGACAACGAAACAGTAAAAACTTAAAACATTGGTTTTAAAAATAAAATATGGTAAAACTGAGGGATATCTTTAAAAAATCATTTTAGGAGGATTGATACAATTGTTTGTCATCAGTTTAATTTTACCTTCTGTTTCCTTTAACACAATTCTTAAGTCTAACCTTAAAAAAAATCTTGATTCTTAACACAATTCCTAACTCTAACCTTACTCCCAATTTATCATTCAACCTACAAAACCAATTTTATATTATCGATATAGCAGCACAAAGGTTAAAGGTTAACCTCCCTGGTGGTACAAAAAATCCGCCAGGGGACAGCGCAGCACCTTTTTTTTGAAATTTTTTTTTTTTAAAAGCATGTAGCTAGCCTAGCGCTAGCTACATGCTTCCCCCCTCCCTTCGCTATCCCTCCCACCCCTCTGATCGCCGCTGGCGCTTTTGCCCTGCAGGGAATCCCGTTCTGAACGGGATTCCCTGTATGGGCTTCCCCGTCGCCATGGCGACGATCGCGATGACGTCACCGACGTCATCGACGTCGTGATGTCGGCGGGTGCTCCGATCCACCCCTCAGCACTGCCTGGCACTGATTGGCCAGGCAGCGCAAGGGGTCTGGGGGGGCGATGCGGCGGATAGCGGCGAATCAGCGGTGGCGATCAGAACAAACACGCAGCTAGTAAAGTGCTATCTGCGTGTTTGAAAAAAAATTATGTAAATCGGCCCAGCAGGGCCTGAGCGGCACCCTCCGGCGGCTTACCCCGTGTCCAGCACGGGGTTACCGCTAAGGAGGTTAAGGGAGCCAGAACTATAACAAAATATCAAAGACTCTTTATTGTAGAAAAAATTCATATAGAAATGATCTACAGTATATCTATATATATTTGTGCTGCCATATCATTTAACCTATCCTAGCCTGATACTTTCTTTAACCACCTCTTCCACTGTTACAGTATATCTACATCCTCTGTGACTTCATCAAAGCCATAAGGACGTAAATGTACGATTTTACATTGCAACCCAGTTGTGACCGATCGGGCGTGCTCCTGAGTGCGCCCCCACCCCCCCCGACACTGTCAGCTGCATTACTAATTGGTGAAAGGGAACATGTTCCCTTATAGCCAATTAGTCCACCCCCCAGAGATGAATAATCACTGACGTAGTCAACTACAGTGATCCTTCCTCTGTCCCCCTCTGTGCACAGATCATTTAAAAACAGCATCAGCAAGAAGCTTGCCTTACCTCGTCGCTTACTGCGACCATCATGCAGCTTGAGCCTCCGTTCCCCACTCTGTAGTCAGCCCCATCATGCCGAATATCTGGGTCTCGGCTTGATGACATTATCAAGTCGGGACCCAGGTATTCTGCATCACGAGGCAGACTGCAGACTGGGGAAAGTAGGCTCAAGCTGCAGGATGGACGTAGGAACCAGACGCGGTAAGGTAGGCCTCTTGCTGATGCTTTTTATTAAACTATATGTGCACTGAAGGACCTGCCTGATTCGCAGGAGACGTCTGGCTATCAATCCTAGGGGGTGAGGATATTTAAAGGGGGGGGGGGGGTGTTTATATCACTGGGGGACATGTGGGTAACTGGGGGGAGGAAGGTTCTAATAATGGGGTGCACCTAGTGATCCTGGGGGGGTCATTACATAATACTGGGGGCACATCTGGCTATAATAGGAGGTACCAATCCTGGGGGCACATCTGGCTATAATGGGGGAACATTAATCCTGGGGACAAATCTGGCTATAATGAGGGGTGCTAATCCTGTGGGTGCATCTGTCTATACTTTGGGGTGGCAGATACAGGTGACACATCTGGCTATACTGTGGGGGTGGGGGGGGAGTGGCAGATGCAGAGGACACATCTGGCTATACTCGGGGGGGCTGATACAGGGGACACATCTGGCTATGCTGGGTGGTGCCAGATACAGGGGACACATTTGGCTATACTCGAGGGGCTGATACAGGGGACACATCTGGCTATGCTGGGTGGTGGCAGATACAGGGGAAACATTTGGCTATACTGGGGGGTGGCAGATACAGGGGACATATCTGGCTATGCTGGGTGGTGCCAGATACAGGGGACACATTTGGCTATACTGGGGGAGTGGCAGATACAGGGGACACATCTGGCTATACTCAGGGGGCTGATATTTAGGACATATCCAGCTATCTATACTGGGGGGACATAAAACTGGTGCCATGTTTTTTATCATAGTAGCACTTTTTATTTTTAAACAGGAATTGGTGAAAACTGAGAAATAATGCATTTTTTAAGAAAAATTTGCCGCTTTTCCCCATTAAAATGTATAGAAAACAACATTTTTCTTGGCACTAAATACCCCCAATGAAAGCCTAGTTTGTCTTGAAAAAAAAATATATAGATCATTTAAGTGTCATGAGTAGGGATGCAGTTATTGCTGTCTAAACAGCTAAAACGTCAAAACTGCTCTGGTCCATAAGACCAAACAAGGTCTGAATGTGAAGTGGTTAAACCGTAAAGTGGACCAGAAACTCCGGCACAGGACACAAGCAAAACACAGATTCATCCGCCCTGTATGTATTTAGAGAGTTTAACCACTTTACCCCCGCCCGTACGGATTTCTCCGTCCCTTTTTCCATCCTTTAACCCTCAGGGACGGAGAAATCCGTACTTTCCACGTTCCCGACGCTGCCCGCGCTCCCGCTCGTAAACACGCCGCCCGCCGCTAGTAAACACGCCGCCGCCCGCTCGCCCGGAGATCAATGAACGGGAAAATCCATTCCCGTTTGTTGATCTAAGCCCCACAATGATCCGCTGCTCTCCTATGGGCAGCGCGATCATTGTGAGAAAAAACAAACACTCACAGCCTCCTTGTACTTCCTGCGAGCTTCCGGAAGGACGCTCGCAGGTCGCAATAAACAAAAAGTTACTGTTGCCATCTTGTGGCCAAACAGTAAAACTACACCCTTAGCATTTTTTACATAGAAATAAATTAGTTTTACACTAAAAATTAACTCATTACCTCCCACACTCCCCATTTTTTTTTTTTTTTGTAATTAAATTTTTTTTTTTAAAAATTTACAATTAAAAAAAATACATAAATAGTTACCTTAGGGACTGAACTTTTTAAATATTTACGTCAAGAGGGTATAACACTGTTACTTTATAAACTATGGGCTTGTAATTAGGGATGGACACAAAACTGAAAAAAATGCACCTTTATTTCCAAATAAAATATTGGCGCCAAACATTGTGATAGGGACATAATTTAAACGGTTTTATAACCGGGACAAAAGGGCACATAAATTTCATGGGTTTTAATTACAGTAGCATTAATTATTTAAAAACTATAATGGCCGGAAACTGAAAAATAATTATTTTTTTCCCCACATTTTTCCTATTTTCCCATTAAAACACATTTAGAATAAAATAATTCTTGGCATAATGTCCCACCTAAAGAAAGCCTAATTGGTGGCGGAAAAAACAAGATATAGATCATTTAATTGTGATAAGTTATGATAAAGTTATAGACGAATGAATGGATGGAGCGCTGAAAGGTGAAAATTGCTCTGGTGGTCAGGGGGTAAAACCCCTCAGTGGTGAAGTGGTTAAACTGTATAATTCCCCCTCCTCTGTGACTAATCACAACTGTAATTTGATCTCTCAACTGTGTCAGCTGGCTGTGTCGGCAGAGTAGCTAATTTGTAACCGTATGTCTGCTTCCATTAGAGCAGGAAGTAGACACACTGCAGATATATTACAGGATTTCTATCAGCTGCAACAAATGTTTTTTTCTGTAAAGGTTATGTTGTTGCTTATCTTTTAGAGCAAAGAGGAAGTTCTGAGTTCAGATCTGCTTTAAAGTGAACCTTAAGTCTCGCACAAAAAATTAGTTTTACTCACCTGGGGCTTCCCTCAGCCCCCTGCAGCCGATCGGTGCCCTCGCCGTGTTTCTGAGTTCCTCCTGTCCCCGCCGGCGACCACTTCCGGTTTCACCATCAGGACCCGACAGGCTGGGAACGCGCGTGATTATTCGCGTTCCCAGCCACAATATCGCCCCCTATTGCTGCTATTGCGGCCTCCTTGCTGCTATTGCGGCCTCCAGCCACAATATCGCCCCCTATTGCTGCTATTGCGGCCTCCTTGCCGCAATAGCAGCATAGGGGGCGACATTGTGGCTGGGAACGCGAATAATCACTCGCGGTCCCAGCCTGTCGGGTCCCGATGGTGAAACCGGAAGTGGTCGCCGGCGGGGACGGGAGGAACGCAGAGACACGGCGAGGGCACCGATCGGCTGCAGGGGGCTGAGGGAAGCCTCAGGTGAGTAAAACTCATTTTTTTTTTGCGAGACTTAAAGAGACACTGAAGCGGAAAAAAAAAATATGATATAGTGAATTGGTTGTGTACTATGAATAATTACTAGAAGATTAGCAGCAAAGAAAATATTCTCATACTTTTATTTTCAAGTATATAGTGTTTTTTCTAACATTGCATCATTCTATAATATGTGCAGATTACACAACACTCAGCATTCAAAATGAGTCTTTCAGAGCAGTCTGTGAAGTAATGACCTCTCCTCTAGCAGAGAAAAAGTAAATAGTCCAGGAACAGTTGAGATAATAAGTCAGATAACAGCCCTCTCCATGACTAACTTAGTCGGAGAGCTTAATGGCTTGTTTGCATTGAGATAACAACTGGAGTTTCTCAACTCTTCCTGTACTGGAAACAATTACACTGATGTATCTGATCTTAATGTTTTATTTCTTAGCTGTACTACACATACATATCATAATATCATCATTTTTTTCCGCTTCAGTGTCTCTTTAAGTGCCGCCTGCCCATAGCTGACCCCTACAGTGCCCAAGAGCCTGTGACATTTTCTGACATCAGTGGCTTTATAAAGTTTTGGTGCTATATACAGCCACAGCAACTAAACAATCACCCCTCAGACCTGTATCCATTCTTGAAACAAACTGATAATAATAAATAAAACATACAAAGATCAGCCCTTCAATATTGTTTTAAATATTCCTTTAAATGCTGTGTCACAGTTGACAGCCCGCGGCCGTCTTTCTTGAAACCGCTGTTACTAAGCAGCTACATTCACAATTGCGTTTTGAGTCATCCAATGCATCATTACGATTCTGCTCCTAAAATAGCATTGCTGCCTTTCATTCTGCTCCTTGCAGAGAGGATTCCTATGAAAAGTGCCGTGATTTGTACACAATGTTCCAGGCAGCACAGCTCTCTCTGTTTCTCTCAACCTTTTGCCATCTTTAGGGAGGTACATATACACCGCCAGATGCTTATAATAGAATGAACATTTCATTCACTAAAAACATTAAAGTGAACAAAAATCTATTACAAATCAAATATATTTATTGAGCATTGACTGGTAATATTGGTTGTTTGCTTGATCAGGCATGGGCAGGATTGATGGGCAATTGATGACCGCATCCTGAATTAAGAGGTACAAAGCACAGATGAGCTCAAATTTCACACAGACGTAATTTGCATCAAAAGTCGCAATTGCGGTGCAAAATCATAATGCAAAATTCCAGGGAAAATCATAATTAATTTAGTCTGTAATTGTAATAATTCATACAGTAAGTTTGTATAATTTTTTTGCTGACTTTAGCGCTTAACACCAAAGCCCCATACATGCTATTGCCACCAAAATTGCTACGTAGGTTAAAGAGAACATTGGGTACAAGAACATTGGGTACTGCAAAAAAAACCTTGCAGTAATTGCAAAAATGTACGCAAAATTTTCCATAATCGTAATCAGATGGTTACAATCATTACCAGTACAAAGTCAGTGAGGGTGGTATGTTTGTACTCGGATCTAATTGACATTGATTGTGCATGGAGATAATTCAAATACAAAATCAGGGAGATAGTGATTGTTTATCAGATCATGCCAATGTCTAATACCTTTTCAACAAGTGGGTTTCTTTGGAGAGGCTCCCAACAATTGTATAGGCTGGATAAACTGTATGTTCAAATGGTATAATATTAAATGGAGAGGTATCGTATCTCCTATGTTGAAAAATTATTGGTCAAATACGATTATATTGTTGACAATGCGTTTCATGGGTCCTTTCCCACTTCCTCTGGTCAACAATACAGATAAACCTTCTCTAAAAGCTGTGTGGAGAATGGGCACCTATATAGATTTGGCTCCTGGTTTCCCTGCACTCCAAATGAGTATGCAATACCCCAAATTCTGTCTTCTCTATTAGTATCAAATGATACTGCACGGTTTGGCTCCTGGTTTCCTTTCACCCCACAGGTACCAAGACTTCCCATTTCTCATTGGAGGAGTGACCTGACACCACTCTCATACAGTATGGCTGGCTCCTAGTGTAAAGGTGCCCTCTAATGATTAAAAATAGATTGCACAATCCTACCACACCTTCAATGTAATACTAGCAGTTTGGGGCCCATTGGGCACTGTGAGATCTAGCAGAATTTGCTAGCAAACTGAGGGGCTTATACACACCATGCAATTTTACCATCAGATCAACTGATTTATTGATATTTCCAGCATATCTGATCTGCTTCTGATTGAGAAAGTGATGGATTTTGAGATCAGTACTGCACAAAAATTGATCTCTTTCTGGATCAGATGCAGATCCAACATGCTGGAAATTATAGATTGATCAGTTGATCTGAGGTGATAATTACATGGTGTGAATATGCCTAACCTTGTATAAACATTATGCAATTTAATGTCATATTGATGGATCAATCCATAATGTCCAGCATGATTTTGAAATCAGTAGTGCACCAAATCGATCCCATTCTCAATTAGAAGCCGATCGGACATGACAGAAATTATCAACTGATCTATGGATCTGAGGAAAATATTGAATCTTCCAATTATTCTTAGCCCTTTAGGGCTCTTTCACATTTGGACGCTGCGTTTGATGCGACGTTAAGGTCGCATAACGTGCCCCTAACGCAACGCATGTTAGCTTTGAAGTTGGACGTTACATTGAACTGCATTATGCGTCTCTTGATGCGTACTTGATGCATACTTTTTGATGCATACTGATCGAACGAAAACAGCACATGCGACACATTAAAAAAAAAAAAAAACATTACTGAGCATGTGCAAACATTCTAACGCAGCGAAATACGAGTATAACGCACAGCATGCTGCACTTTCATTTAACGTGCTGCGTTATACTCCAACGCAACGTGGGCACTGTGAACAGCCCATTGATTTAGCATTACTGTCAGTTGTTCTGCATTAGGGGCTGCTGTAACATGTGACTGTAACGTCGCACTGTGAAAGCAGCCTTAAAGGCTAATGCTAGTTACACACAATGCAATTTCCTGTCAGATCAAATGATAATTTTAGACATGTCAAATCTCCTCCCGATTAACAATGGGATCAATTTTGTGCAGTAGCATACCTCCCAACTTTTTGAGATGAGAAAAAGGGACACCTAAGCCATGCCCCTGCCACACCCCTGGCCACGCCCCACCACACCCCTAGTCACACATACCATAAAAATTTCATAAGAAAAATATGTTGTTTTATAATTCAAACCACACTGGTCCTTTCTATTCTGGTTAATTTCCCTTCATAGTAACATTTTAAAATTAGTAATATATCAATTTAAAGGTTGGGAATAAAGTTTAGAATCAATCAAACACATTTTTAGTACAGAAATATATATATTTTTATAGAAAAAGGTACAAAGTCCTGAAAGAGGGACAAATGAGGGTGAAAGAGGGACAGGGCTCCCAAAAAGGGACAGTCCCTCCGAAAAAGGGACAGTTGGGAGCTATGCAGTAGTGATGTGAAAATTGATACCGTTATTAATTAGAAGCAGATTGGACATGTCGGAAATTATCATTTCGATTAATCAATCTGATGGTAAATTGCATTGTGTTTACATAGCATTATACACTGGATGTAATTTTGACATTAGATCAGGGGTAGGAAAGCTTTGGCTCGGGAGCCAGATGTGGCTCTTTTGATGGCTACATCTGGCTCACATACAAATCAGTAGGGGTTGATTCACTAAGCTACACTGCTCAAGCAGTGCAGCGATGCAGCACAGCAAGTTTTTAAAGTGGCTTCAGTGTCTCTTTAAGATGTAGCTATCTAGGTCTGACACCCCTCCAGCAAGGGGGGACAAAGATCAGCAGAAAATTTATAAACAGAGGCACCAAACACTAGAGTGTTCTCCTAGCTTGTTCTGTAAAGTTGCTCATTGAAATACTTTAAAATTAAAGCCAATACAAACCACAACCGCCTCACTGATCAAATCCTTAATAATGGTTGCTATAAAGGTACTTAAAGTGAATGGGAACCGCATTTTCAAAAAAATGAAGCAAATACTTACCTAAGGAGAGGGAAGGCTCTGGGTTGTATAGAGCCTTCCGTCTCCTCTCTCGGTGCTCTTTATACTGTACTGGCTCCCCCCACACCCCGTTTCAATCCCCCGTCGAAAGGGTATCTGGAAGTTTTCGGGAGCCGTGTCCTCCCGAAGACGTGCGGCTCCATACTGCACAGGCGTGAGCGTGCAAGAGAGCGTGCTTGCGCAGGCGCAGTACAGGGCCGCCCTTCTTCAGGAGCACTCGGGCTCCCTGAAGACATCTGAAGCCTCCTTCGGCCGGTTAAAGCAGTATTTGACTAATTTAGTCAAATACTGCTACCGGGCGAGCCAGCACTAGAACGAGGGGATCGGGAGAGGAGCGGGATGGCTCTATAGGACCCAGAGCCTTCCCTCTCCTTGGGTGAGTATCTGTCTTATTTTTTTAAATGCGGTTCCATTTACTTTAAGCTACATACACCCATGTAATCATTGATTGATTTAAGGAAAAATACAGGATAGCTGTACCCTTCTCTATTGTTACCTTGCCATGGTGAAGGGTCTTGTGTATCTCAAGGAAGCGATGAGCTGTATTATGTAGTGCCACTTAAGATGAACAGAAAGAGAGATTAGACTAAAACCAGATGAACAAAAGCAACCAGAGTAATGAGGTAAGATGGATTGACAGCATATGTGAAGCTATGAACATGCCTATGCAACAGCTGAAAAAAAAAGCTGTGATTGACAGAGACATGTGGCATGGCATGTAGAAGTACATATCATCATGAAGAGTCAGTCAACTGAAGGAATGAAGAGAAGGAGCCTAGGATGGCTCAGATACCCTCTGAACCTCTTTTGCTCAATGAAGGGGGGTGGGGGAACACAAACAAGGAGCACTCTGCTGTGGAGACTACAATAGCACAGGAATAGAGGTCATTCAAGAGCAATCAAATACACCAAACAATGTAGATTCAGCCGGTGGGCGGAGCTCTGGTTTGCTGAGTGTTTGCGTGCACAGCGCGTGACGTCACCTTGGCAGCTGCATCAACCCCGCGTACAGGATCAGCGCATCTAGCGCGTCTAGCGTGTTTGCAAACAACACGAGGTGGAATCATCTATACCGGCAGCCCCAGGGAACTCCGGCACCACCTGCGCATGGTCTCCGGATCGCTTAAACACCCTTGAGGAGTGAGCGGAACTGTTTGATACACAGAGGGGACATCTCCACGGGTGAGACCCATCCATATTTGCTTAAACATAATATGCTTAAGGCAATGATGTGACAAGATACCTGGAAGCCTTTGGTTGTTATTACCGGAACTTGTTATCTGCATAGATATATGAATACTTTTACCCTTATACAAAGAGAGAAAGGGGGGCCCCCGAAAATACATTTTTGAGATATGATGGCAGAATGAAAGGTGTATGTATGCGGGGGCGACTGTGTTGGTATATATAGTCTTATAGGCCTAGGCCAGTGATTGATATGCTATCAAGTTGTGGGCATTGCTTCACTCATGCATAACCTATGCTTCGCATGGTTCTCTGGTTTTTAAATGTGGGGAGGGATCTCTAACCATTTATGGGCTATATCTAGGGGATTGTGCTTTGTATGAATTATATTTGTAATAAACTCATTTTGCATATTGGTATAATTATGGTGGCCTGATGACCTTTTTGTTTTGCTACAATTTATGAATCCTTTATGTCCAGGTTGGCCCCACCCTATACTGTGTAGGGTATATTAACCAATTTATGAGGCACCATTGCTCTCTTATTTATTGAAATGTAGATTCAGCACAGATCTAATTGAAAGACCTCCTCATAAATCACACTTTCAACTCAAAGGATGGTACACTGCATGCAATATCCAAAACAAGGGTAGGCTTACTAGCTTTAATGACCCACTTTATAAGGTTGTTACAATAGCATATTATGTGCTATGAGTTTATAACTGTGCTACATTTCTCACCTTTACTCAGGGTGTATTTATAATGCAGTAGTGGGTGGCCTTCTTTTCTTCCTTCCCATGGCAATTCCTCTCCTCCTAGCTCAGACCAATGGTTGTGTTGCCACAAATAAGCAATCTGTAGCGCCTCCTAGTGTTATTCTATGGAAAGCTCAGGCTGCAAAGCCATAGTGTTAGTGAGCAGACATGGGTTCACGAGTCCCTAAGGACTCAAATTTGTGATTTAAATGAGGTTCAATTGCCTCAACTGTGCAGCTGGGAGAGAGGGGGTTAGTTATCATATTCTGTATAGAGGGAATCGAAAAGAACAATATCCTCTGAGGTGTGCCACAACACCCATATACACTTTATTCCAATACAAGGATATGTATATCAAGAACATTGAAGAAACTTGAAAATGTATATATAAAAATACAATAAATCTTTATTGAAGACAACACTTGTGCAAAAATATTCATACAAAGTATCCTTCAAGGAACATTTTCCATAGGAAAGAATGGCAAACATACAACAGTGATTAGCATCAAGATTAATGCAATTGTAAACATTAAGGCGACAACGTTGACTTGTTTCGGAAAAGACCCTTCATCAGGCCTCCACATGTAAAGATAAATCTAAAAACAATAAATATAAAACCATTAGGACCATATAGTGATAAGATGTAACCCAAAGAGTGAAGCAGTGAAGCATAATATGAGCTGGTGCAAAGAAAATAAAAGTGCAAAAGTAGAGTGTGACAAGGTTGTTATAGTAAAGAACGAAACAAAGGGAAAAAAGAAAAAAGATACCAGAAACCCTAAAGAAAGTAATAAGCAACAGATGCCACCAACAAAAATGGCAAACTCAAGATTGAAAAAGGGTACCTGTATAGTTAACACTTGTTCTTAAAGTGAACCTAAAGCCGGTTAAAAAAAATGAGATTAACTCACCTGGTGCTTCCCTCAGCCCCCTGCAGCCGATCGGTGCCCTCGCAGCTCCGCTCCGATGCCTCTGGACCCGCCGGCGACGACTTCCGGTTTCGCCGTCACCGGCCGACAGGCGTGGGAACGCGAGTGATTTTTCACGTTCCCAGCCTGTATATCGCCCCCTATGCTGCTATTGCGGCCAGGAGGTCGCAATAGCAGCATAGGGGGCGATATACAGGCTGGGAACGCGAACAATCACTCGCGTTCCCATGCCTGTCGGCCGGTGACGGCCAAACCGGAAGTGTTCGCCAGCGGGTCCAGAGGCATCGGACCGGAGCTGCGAGGGCACCGATTGGCTGCAGGGGGCTGAGGGAAGCCCCAGGTGAGTTAATCTCATTTTTTTCAACAGGCTTTAGGTTCACTAGGTTCACTAGGTATGACCACCTATAAAATTATAAGTATATATACACTATATCACCAAGCTAATTAAAAAAAACAGCAAGCAAAACACGTTAAAATGACCAATCAGTAACTATGGAAAATAGCAGGCGTTAATTAAATGCTCTGAAAAAATGGATAGAGCAGGCATCAAAAAATTAAATAGATAAGATGGAATATAATGGCCACAGCGAATAAACTACTCTATAAAAATCACAGGCTCAATACAGTCTCATAGATATATCATAATACAATCACTATCTAAGCAATTGATAAATTAAAGACCACAAACTACTTACTCATCCAATATTCAAACACAGAACCCGCACATGGCAGGAGCTGGAGATGAATGGCAACTAAGGTGGACAACACGGGTTTAAATATCCCTTAACTCCGCCCATAGGGGCTGAACTCAAGAACTCAAGAGCAAATCAACGTAAAACATGACCAAATAAGGGAAAAACGGATCAGGGAGGGTCAGACCACCAGAAATCCAGCCCCAAAGCATGCTGGGCAGAAGTTGCATCATGCGTAATGACGCATACAAAAGTATGCATGGACCGCATATAGATATGCAAGGGACGCATCAAAAATACGCATGGATGCATACAAAAATACGCATATGTAATAAACTAGCAACATACAGCAAAACCTATGCGCCCATGCTGAAAAGCTAACTCTTAAAGAAAAACATGTTTGTGAATCCCTGATGTATCTGACCCCCCCCAGAACCGCAACGCCACTAGTGGTCACAAAGCATGTCACAGGGCTAGCTAGTCTACTTCCCCAAAGCCCATCTCACATCATGCAAATGCATAAATATATAGAAAAGGCGAACAATACTTGCCCCTCCAATAGACAACAAGCATCATATAATAGCATGAAAAGAGTGGGAAGAGAAGGTGTATAGTACTTGCTACCCAAGACATTGAAATGAGAATAAAGCACCAAAAGAATGGACCTTCACCAAAAGATAAGCCCTAGACCATGCAATTCTAACTTGATAACATATCTCTCAATTATCAAGTTCCAGAAAATCACATTCATTAAAATTAACGTCTGCAAGAAATTGATAATGTCCATAAGAAGCGTTGTACATCATCCAAGAATTACAAAAAAGTATAAGATGTTAATGTTGGTTTCTTCTGTGAGAGAGTTCAGTTCCACAGTAGACATCTGTAGTGCAAAAATGAGGACTTGGCCTCAATAAGTGCTGTAACAATAATAATCAATTCAAAATATAAGAAATATTCCCAGTTGGCTGGTAACCATATTCTGTATAGAGGGAATCGAAAAAAACAATATCCTCTGAGGTGTGCCACAACACCCATATACACTTTATTCCAATACAAGGATATGTATATCAAGTACATTTTTCAAGTTTCTTCAATGTTCTTGATATACATATTCGTATTGGAATAGAGGGGGTTAGTTAACCATAAGTCCGTCAGACTTCCTGCGTTCCAAATGTCTCCGCGTACTCCCTCCTTTCGGCTTAAAGGAGGAAGTGCGCGTGAGTCTTGCAATGTGTCCAATAGGATGTGTGCAAAACGTTTGTAACGCAGGACGTCCGACGGACTTATGGGTAACTAACCCCCTCTCTCCCAGCCGCACAGCTGAGGCAATTAAGACTCGTGAGCCCACCACTGTTAGTGAGCAGTGATGAGTGAAAATGCTGATATTCGTTTTGCATTAATTTTCATGAAAATAATGTTGAATTAGACTTTTGCGTGAAAATGCCATTAAAAAATCATTGTGTAATAATTTTGTGATTTTTCACATTTTTTTTGCAAATTTTCACACTAAAAATAAATGATCTTTTGCATTTTGCGTTGAAAATAAAAATTAATTTTTTTTTAATTTTTCGTGAATTTTAACCATATTGCGAAAATACAGTGTACAGTGGTTTGCAAAAGTATTCGGCCCCCTTAAAGTTTTCCACATTTTGTCATATTACTGCCACAAACCTGAATGAATTTAATTGGAATTCCACGTGAAAGACCAATACAAAGTGGTGTACACGTGAGAAGTGGAACGAAAATCATACATGATTCCAAACATTTTTTTACAAATAAATAACTGCAAAGTGGGGTGTGCGTAATTATTCAGCCCCCTTTGGTCTGAGTGTAGTCAGTTGCCCATAGACATTGCCTGATGAGTGCTAATGACTAAACAGAGTGCACCTGTGTGTAATCTAATGTCAGTACAAATACAGCTGCTCTGTGACGGCCTCAGAGTAGTGTTGGGCGAACAGTGTTCGCCACTGTTCGGGTTCTGCAGAACATCACCCTGTTCGGGTGATGTTCGAGTTCGGCCGAACACCTGACGGTGCTCGGCCAAACCGTTCGGCCATATGGCCGAACTAAGAGCGCATGGCCGAACGTTCCCCGAACGTTCGGCTAGCGCTGTGATTGGCCGAACGGGTCACGTGGTTCGGACCCGAACGCGCTCTGATTGGCCGAACTGTCACGTGGTTCGGGTAAATAAATACCCGAACCACGTCATATCTCCGCCATTTGTCTGTGGGTTTAGCTTTGGGTAGGCAGGCAGGGTAGTTCGCGCTCCAGCCACGCTAGCCAGGGTCCCCCCCAGTCATTGTGTGTCGCTGCTGGGAATAGTAGTACACCGCTCGCTCAGCATTCTGTTTACTGCCACTCTGTGTACCTCGCTCAGCCACACTATATAGCATTCTGTTTACTGCCACTCTGTGTCTGCTGGGAATAGTAGTACACCGCTTGCACAGCCACACTATATAGCATTCTGTTTACTGCCACTCTGTGTACCTCGCTCAGCCACACTATATAGCATTCTGTTTACTGCCACTCTGTGTCTGCTGGGAATAGTGGTACACCGCTCGCTCAGCCACACTATATAGCATTCTGTTCACTGTTCTGTGTCTGCTTGGAATAGTGGTACACCGCTCGTTCAGCCACACTATATAGCATTCTGTGTACTGTTCTGTGTCTGCTGGGAACAGTAGTACACCGCTCGTTCAGCCACACTATATAGCATTCTGTGTACTGTTCTGTGTCTGCTGGGAACAGTAGTACACCGCTCGCTCAGCCACACTATATAGCATTCTGTTCACTGTTCTGTGTCTGCTGGGAATAGTGGTACACCGCTCGCTCAGCCACACTATATAGCATTCTGTTCACTGTTCTGTGTCTGCTGGGAATAGTGGTACACCGCTCGCTCAGCCACACTATATAGCATTCTGTTTACTGTTCTGTGTCTGCTGGGAATAGTGGTACACCGCTCGCTCATCCACACTATATAGCATTCTGTTCACTGTTCTGTGTCTGCTGGGAATAGTGGTACACCGCTCGCTCAGCCACACTATATAGCATTCTGTTCACTGTTCTGTGTCTGCTGGGAATAGTGGTACACCGCTCGCTCAGCCACACTATATAGCATTCTGTTCACTGTTCTGTGTCTGCTGGGAATAGTGGTACACCGCTCGCTCAGCCACACTATATAGCATTCTGTTCACTGTTCTGTGTCTGCTGGGAATAGTGGTACACCGCTCGCTCAGCCACACTATATAGCATTCTGTTCACTGTTCTGTGTCTGCTGGGAATAGTGGTACACCGCTCGCTCAGCCACACTATATAGCATTCTGTTTACTGTTCTGTGTCTGCTGGGAATAGTGGTACACCGCTCGCTCATCCACACTATATAGCATTCTGTTCACTGTTCTGTGTCTGCTGGGAATAGTGGTACACCGCTCGCTCAGCCACACTATATAGCATTCTGTTCACTGTTCTGTGTCTGCTGGGAATAGTGGTACACCGCTCGCTCAGCCACACTATATAGCATTCTGTTCACTGTTCTGTGTCTGCTGGGAACAGTGGTACACCGCTCGTTCAGCCACACTATATAGCATTCTGTGTACTGTTCTGTGTCTGCTGGGAACAGTAGTACACCGCTCGTTCAGCCACACTATATAGCATTCTGTGTACTGTTCTGTGTCTGCTGGGAACAGTAGTACACCGCTCGTTCAGCCACACTATATAGCATTCTGTTCACTGTTCTGTGTCTGCTGGGAATAGTGGTACACCGCTCGCTCAGCCACACTATATAGCATTCTGTTCACTGTTCTGTGTCTGCTGGGAACAGTAGTACACCGCTCGTTCAGCCACACTATATAGCATTCTGTGTACTGTTCTGTGTCTGCTGGGAACAGTAGTACACCGCTCGTTCAGCCACACTATATAGCATTCTGTTCACTGTTCTGTGTCTGCTGGGAATAGTGGTACACCGCTCGCTCAGCCACACTATATAGCATTCTGTGTACTGTTCTGTGTCTGCTGGGAACAGTAGTACACCGCTCGTTCAGCCACACTATATAGCATTCTGTTCACTGTTCTGTGTCTGCTGGGAATAGTGGTACACCGCTCGCTCAGCCACACTATATAGCATTCTGTTCACTGTTCTGTGTCTGCTGGGAATAGTGGTACACCGCTCACCCGTCACTGTATAGCATTGTGCTCTGTGTCGCTGCTGGGAATAGTGGTACTGTATAGCATTTCTGTACTGCCACTGTACTGCTGCCAGTCAGCGTGTACTGTAAGGATAAGTGAAATGAGGAAGAAATCCGGTGAAAGAGGGAGGGGCAAGGGAAGAGGTGTTTCCCCTGACGGTTCACGTACAGGCCACAGGGGAGCACCCAAGAAAACCCACTCAATACCACCCATGTTGTCCAGGACAACAACCCTCACAAATCCAAAAGAACAGGACCAGATAATTACTTGGATGACCTCTCAAGCGTCCAGCAGTGGGTTAAGCAGCACCAGCACATCACGCACGAGGTCCGAGTCCTCAGCCAGTTACAAGGAGCCAGTGGGCACAAAGCTGACACAACCGGCAGCGACACCACGCACACAACTGCCAGATAACCAGTCCGATGAATTACCTCAGGACACAATGGGGTATTCGCAGGAGCTATTCCCAGCCCAACAAACTTCCACCTTTCAAAGGTCAATGGAGGAACAGCCAGAAATGTTGTGCCTGGATTCACAACCGTTAACTGTGGGAAATGTACCGCGCACTGAAATACGAGGCGAGTCCGAAGAGGACTCGGAAACCCAAATCCCAGAGCAATTTGGGCAGGAGGGGTTGCAATTGCAGGAGGTCGGCCGACAAGATCTGGAAGACGACGTTGGAGTGTGCTGCGCAGAGGTTGTTGTGGGGAGCTCTACTCCACGGCGGTGGCCCACAATGACATATGACGAGTTTGAGGAGATGGAAGAGGAGGGTATGGACAATGTGGACAGAGACCCAGATTTTGTTTGTGAACGAGAACATCGCCGTCGTAGCAGCAGCACAGATGAGTCTGTTGAAGAACACACTGCTGCACGAGTTCGCCTTGTGCCACAAGGTAGGCGGCGCGCAATTTCAGGCACCACAAGCGTGGAAGTTCAAGTGAGAGGCAAAAGAGGAGCAAACAGAAATCGCCAGCAAGGAGGCAGGTGCTCCAAAGTCTGGGCTTTCTTTGAAGACTGCACTGAGGATGTTACCATGGCGATTTGCAAGGTGTGCAAGACCCGCCTGAGCAGGGGGAAAAATATTAACAACCTCTCCACCACCAGCATGAGCCGTCACATGCTATCCAAACATCCCACTCTTTGGGCAAACGCGTCAGGACAGGGTACCAGAAACAACACTGCCTCCCTTGGGTTCACCAGACCCGCCTCAGCAGCAGCAGTAGCCCAGCCATTGCGTGGTTCACAACATTCACAAACATCAGACGACGCTGACACTGTCACTTTCCGGAGTAGTGCTCTTGAGGTCTCCCAGTGTTCATCAAACACAACAACCAACAGCCCTTCCGTGTGCAGCGCTACGGTTCAGTTGTCTGTGTCGGAGATGTTTGAGCGCAAGAGGAAATTGCCAGCAAATGACCCCCGGGCCGTGGCAGTAACAGCCAGCATAGCCAAGCTTCTGGCCTGCGAAATGCTGCCATATCGATTGGTGGAGACAAACAGCTTCAAGGGCATGATGTCAGTGGCCATCCCACGTTACGTGGTTCCCAGCCGCTACCACTTTGCACGCTCTGCAGTGCCTGAGTTGCATGAGCACGTGGTCAGCAAAATAACCCGAAGCTTGAAGAATGCCGTTGCCTGCAAGGTTCACCTCACCACTGACACCTGGACGAGTGCGTTCGGCCAGGGTAGATACATCTCCCTTACCGCGCACTGGGTGAACCTTGTGGAGCCTGGCAGCGATTCCTCACCTGCTACGGCACGGGTGTTGCCCACGCCACAAACAGCTGCACCGCCGTCCCTCCCACTGGATAACAGCAGCACCTACCTCTCTGACTCCTTCTCCTCCAACGCATCTCAAAGCTGTACCTCATCCGGAAACGCTAACCCAGCAGCAGTAGGATCGTGGAAGCAGTGCAGCACAGCTGTTGGCATGCGTCAGCAAGCGTTGCTGAAGCTAATCTGCCTTGGGGATAAGCAGCACACAGGGGAGGAAATTTGGAGGGGAATAAAGGAACAGACGGATTTGTGGCTGGCACCGCTGGACCTGAAACCGGGCATGGTTGTGTGTGATAATGGGAGTAATCTCATTCGCGCTTTAAGGTTGGCTAAGCTGACACACATCCCTTGCCTGGCGCACGTGATGAACCTAGTAGTTCAGCGGTTCCTGAGGACATACCCAGGCGTGCCCGATCTGCTGTTGAAGGTGCGTCGAGTGTCCAAACATTGTAGAAATTCCAGTACTGCTTCGGGGGCACTCGCCAAGATGCAGGAGCGCTTCAATCTCCCCCACCATCGCTTGCTGTGTGATGTCCCTACGCGCTGGAATTCTACGCTGCACATGCTAGCCCGCTTTTGCGAGCAGAAGAGTGCAGTGGTCCAGTACATGACGGCGCAGTACCGAGGCGCATCCGGCCAGCTGCCAAGCTTCTGTGGATCCGATTGGGCCAACATGTTGGACCTCTGCCAAGTCCTCCAAAATTTTGAGCAATCCACGTTGCTTGTGAGCAGTGACAACTCTTCAGTCAGCATTACCATACCACTGCTGTGTTTACTGAAGAGGTCGATGTTAAAAATCAAGGAAACAGCTGTCATGATGCAACTGGGGGAATCTGAAGGAGAAAACGATCAGCGTGATGGTACCAACATCAGGCCATCCGCCTCAGGGAACGCTGGCCCCAGCAGCTATGACGAAGAAGAGGAGGAGGAACAGCTGGAGTTGGAGCAGGAATTTCATGCCACCACTGACGAGGGCCAGAGCGGTGCACGTTGGACTTCCACAATTCAACGCGAATGGTCAGCAGAAGCAGACCAGGAGGAAGGTGACGACTATGATGCATCACAACAACTATCACAACGCTCACAAGAGGATGATGAGGATTCTGGTAGGACTCTGGCACACATGGCTCAATTCATGCTAGACTGCATTGAACGTGACCCACGCATTGTGCGCATTCTGGACAACACCAATTACTGGGTTTATACCCTTCTGGATCCACGGTACAAACACAATGTTCCAAAACTGCTTGAAGAAAGAGTCAGACAGGTCAAAATGGAAGAATACCAGCAGGCCCTTGTGGAGACTTTAGAGAGGAGATTGACATCCTCCCCCTCCTCTAGCCAGTTGTACGCAGACAGACTGACTTCCGCAAACCCAGGACGACCAGGAGGGCAGCAAACAACGCAAGCCGCAGCTAGTACCCAAAAGGGAATGGTATCGGCAGTGTCCTTGGAGTGGGAAAATTTTCTGACACCCATGCAGCCGCAGCCCACTGAACAGCAAGCGTGCAGATCCACCTCCAACACCGATCGCCTGGAGAAGATGGTCAAGGACTACATGTCAGATGGCGTAGCTGTGTCGAACCATCCATCTGCACCCTTCAACTATTGGGTATCGAAGCTAGACACCTGGCACGAACTGGCAATGTACGCAATAGAGGTGCTGGCTTGCCCGGCAGCCAGCGTTATGTCGGAACGCTGTTTCAGTGCTGCCGGAGGCATCGTCACAGATCGGCGTATCCGCCTCTCTACAGACAATGCAGACCGTCTGACTCAAATTAAAATGAATCAATCCTGGATTGGAAATGACTACGCAACACTCCAGGACCCCAACCAAGTAACATGACCAATGAACATCTGGGATGGTGTTGCGTTTCCGGGCCCTGTTTATTGAACCTCTCATCTGTATTACATTTATGACTGCATGGCGGCAAAAAGCATTGCTGCTATATCCGCACGCTTTTTGTCCACATGCAAGGCCTGGGTTGTTGTGTCTCACAAAGCGTGGCCTTCTCCTCCTGCGCCTCCTCCTGTTCCATCACGTCTGCTGCTGCTGGGTTAGCGTTGCCGCGTGGTCCCTGTTTATTGAACCACTTATCTTTATTACATTTATGACTGCATGGCCGTACAAAGCCTGCTATCCGCACGCTTCTTGCCCTCATGCAAGGCCTGGGTTGTTGTGTCTCACAAAGCGTGGCCTTCTCCTCCTGCGCCTGCTCCTGTTCCATCACGTCTGCTGCTGCTGGGTTAGCGTTGCCGCGTGGTCCCTGTTTATTGAACCACTTATCTTTATTACATTTATGACTGCATGGCGGTACAAAGCCTGCTATCCGCACGCTTCTTGCCCTCATGCAAGGCCGGGGTTGTTGTGTCTCACAAAGCGTGGCCTTCTTCTCCTCCTGCGCCACCCTCCTCCTGTTCCATCACGTGTGCTGCTGCTGGGTTAGCGTTACCGGTCCCTTTTCCTGGAACCTCTTATATGTATTACATTTATGACTGCATGCCGACAAAAAACATGTTACCTGTGCAAAGAAAACAGACATTTCCCGCATTTAAAAGACAGTTTTCCCTTTGAAACTTTAAAATCGATTTTCTCAAAAACTATAAGCTCTTTTTGCTAATTTTTTTTTCCTCTTGTACCCACTCCCAAGGTGCACATACCCTGCAAATTTGGGGTATGTAGCATGTAAGGAGGCTTTACAAACCACAAAAGTTCGGGTCCCCATTGACTTCCATTATGTTCGGAGTTCGGGTCGAACACCCGAACATCGCGGCCATGTTCGGCCTGTTCGGCCCGAACCCGAACATCTAGATGTTCGCCCAACACTACCTCAGAGGTTGTCTAAGAGAATCTTGGGAGCAACAATGAAGTCCAAAGAACACACCAGACAGGTCAGGGATAAAGTTATTAAGAAATTTAAAGCAGGCTTAGGCTACAAAAAGATTTCCAAAACCTTGAACATCCCACGGAGCACTGTTCAAGCGATCATTCAGAAATGGAAGGAGTATGGCACAACTGTAAACCTACCAAGACAAGGCTGTCGACCTAAACTCACAGGCCGAACAAGGAGAGCGCTGATCAGAAATGCAGTCAAGAGGCCCATAGTGACTCTGGACGAGCTGCAGAGATCTACAGCTCAGGTGGGGGAATCTGTCCATAGGACAACTATTAGCCGTGCACTGCACAAAGTTAGCCTTTATGGAAGAGTGGCAAGAAGAAAGCCATTGTTAACAGAAAAGCATAAGAAGCCCCATTTGCAGTTTGCCACAAGCCATGTGGGGACACAGCAAACATGTGGAAGAAGGTGCTCTGGTCAGATGAGACCAAAATGCAAAACGCTATGTGTGGCGGAAAACTAACACTGCACATCACTCTGAACACACCATCCCCACTGTCAAATATGGTGGTGGCAGCATCATGCTCTGGGGGTGCTTCTCTTCAGCAGGGACAGGGAAGCTGGTCAGAGTTGATGGGAAGATGGATGGAGCCAAATACAGGGCAATCTTGGAAGAAAACCTCTTGCAGTCTGCAAAAGACTTGAGACTGGGGCAGAGGTTCACCTTCCAGCAGGACAACGACCCTAAACATAAAGCCAGGGCAACAATGGAATGGTTTAAAACAAAACATATCCATGTGTTAGAATGGCCCAGTCAAAGTCCAGATCTAAATCCAATCGAGAATCTGTGGCAAGATCTGAAAACTGCTGTTCACAAACGCTGTTCATCTAATCTGACTGAGCTGGAGCTGTTTTGCAAAGAAGAATGGGCAAGGATTTCAGTCTCTAAATGTGCAAAGCTGGTAGAGACATACCCTAAAAGACTGGCAGCTGTAATTGCAGCAAAAGGTGGTTCTACAAAGTATTGACTCAGGGGGCTGAATAATTACGCACACCCCGCTTTACAGTTATTTTTTTTTTTTAAATGTTTGGAATCATGTATGATTTTCGTTCCACTTCTCACGTGTACACCACTTTGTATTGGTCTTTCACGTGGAATTCCAATAAACTTGATTCATGTTTGTGGCAGTAATGTGACAAAATGTGGAAAACTTCAAGGGGGCCAAATACTTTTGCAAACCACTGTATATTCAAGAAATTTTTTTATCAAAATCGAAAATGGTATTTTCGATGGGAGAACATGAGAACAGGCCACACACAGCTGCACTACAAAAATACACAGTTCAGAAAAATGAGACATGCAGGGTCCTGTTAAACTCATAGCACACTAGCTCTGCTGTGCTTTCATTTTTTTGTATTTAAGAATTATTATTAAAGAATTTCAATGAAAAATGTAAGAGAGATGAGCAATTAAATAAAGTATAAATGAAAGACACTTTACCTCTCAGGCAAAATCGTAGCGTGAAATTGGCCCGCTCTGCTGAAAATATACAAGAGCTGTACTGATGGTATTGCCTGTTTGCCATTTTCTCCCAAAATATTAACCCAAATGTGATGCTTTTACATCACCAGATAGAGTAACTTTTACTGCATGACTGTAACAACTTTTACTGCATGACTGAGACTTATGAATAACTACAGTTTTTGTACGCATTGCTCTGCAGCAAACTGCAAGTTCAAGAAAGTTTCTTGCTGGTCAAACTCATTCCTGTTTTCAGAAGAGCTTAAACAGCCAAGAAGCAGTGAGAGACAGGTTGAGATCTGGTTTTACTACAGGACAGTTCAAAGGGTCCTTACTTCTGCTTTGTGCGACGTCACACATGCACCCACATTATGCCAACAACCACATGGAGCGCATGAATGTGAAGAACAGTTTGGAGATGGAGCCGGCGGCATACAGCGACAGGTAAAGTATTCATGCACAGGGCACCTGGGGGCACATTTTACAGTGGGGGGGACAGCGCAGGGTGTTTTGTCACTTGTCCCAATATTGCACTCCAATAGTGGTGCTCATCATGACCTCGTGATCACGGCATAGCCATGATTCATGAGCATTTTTCCACTATACGCCACTGTGATTTGAACCCGTGATCTATTCTCGATCACAGAGTTCAACCACGAAGTCAGCCATGGTTACTAGTATTCGGACCGCGATCACGGCCGTGATTGGCAAAAATGATGTCCCTGGGCCAATCAGAGGCCCCCAGCCAGGCCCTAGCAACCAATCATAAGAGGGGAGGCTCTGCCCTTCCCTCCTGTATATAAAGCGGTGACCATCTTAAAAAGCTCCTTCCTTGCTAGACTGTGGCCAATTACATTGCTGTGCGTAGGCGAAGTACAGGCAGACCGCAGTCCACTAATTTTTGTGCTCTATATTACTGTATCTGACACTTGTATTAAGCTAATTAGCCAGTGATCAACTTCAGTTAGTTGCATTCACTGCCACTGGTCAGTCGCTAAGTTTAATCAGTGACATTGTAGTGTGCAGCCAGTTACTTTTCTGTGCATAGGCGTAGTGCAGGCAGACCACTGTCTACTAATTTTTGTGCTCTATATTACTGCATCTGACACTTATATCCAGCTAATTAGTCAGTGATCAACTTTAGATAGTTGCATTCACTGCCCCTGGTCAGTCACTAAGTTTAGTCAGTGACATTGTACTGTGCTAGTAGCGTACAGCCAGTTACTTTGCTGTGCGTAGTACAGGCAGATTGCTGTCCACTGATTTATGTGCTCTATTACTGTATTCAGTATTTGCGCTGTCTGTGCATTTTTTTTTCATTTCTTAAAAATCAATAAAGAAAGCCCCCTGTTATATTCCGTCTGTCCCCAGGCCCACACACGTATTGACAGTAAAAAGCAGTATACTTACCTATGCGCCCATACTCTACCTTGAAATATAGTGCATACAACATGTCTGGCAGGGTCAGGGTCTTGCCAAGAGAGGGAATGCCATCGCCTTCGCCGCTTCTGGGACTGGTCCACGGCCAGGGAGAGTGAGCTCAGCTGTAGCGGATGCAGTAGAGAGCCGTCCATCAGAAGCACGGCAGAGACAGCCAATGCCGGTGGCACCCATTTTCAGCAACTTGACTAGCCGTGTAGTCATTCAGGAGAGTCACTTACAGGCAGTGGTGGACATGATGACGGAGGAACAGCTCATTATTACTTGTTCCCAGATCTCTGCTTTGAGCAGCACTCACAGCAGCAGCAGCCAATGCCCTACGCTTGCTGTGACATCCACCCCAGCAGCCAGTGGTCAGCAGTCCTCTCTGGACAAGAGCGTTCTGTCCCTCAGTCCGGCATCTGGGAGAGTCTTGATGGCTGAGCTACAAATAGTAATCCTGGTGCACTAGTCTTCAATCATTATGTGGCATTGACTCCCCTTGGGAGGAGAAAATTGAATAGCTAAATACTTCTCAAACAATTAAACTTTCAAGTTCTCAATCTGCATAACAAATTTTATTGTATCAAAAATTACACACAGTCCCTGTGTGTAATTTTTGATACAATAAAATTTGTTATGCAGATTGAGAACTTGAAAGTTTAATTGTTTGAGAGTCTAGATGGCTGCCATTGAGGAGATGATGGGGCCTGATGTGGAGGAGGTTGTGCTCGGGCCAGCATCACAAGTATTTTGTGAGGATGATGAGGGGTCTGTGTCTGGAAATGTTGGGGCGGAAGAGGTGGTGGTGCTATCAGGAGAAGAAGAGATGTTTTCTGAAGAAGAGGAGGATTATCAGGACTGTCCTTATGTGCCTGAGGTCCCGGAAGACATCTCGGGGAAGGATGAGTCACCTAAGTAATTGTATCGCCAGATGTCAGGCATGGGCAGGGGCAGGTCCAGTAGTGGGCATGGAAGACAGGCCGATGCTTCAGCCGGCACCGCCATCAGCAGCAGCATCACCACCAGCAGCACCACCACCATGCAACCCCCAACCAGAGGGAGAGTCGCTACACCCTCTGCTCGCCGTAAGGGCCAGGGGTTCTTTACGTCCCCAATATGGAATTTTTTTCATGTGTAAACCCAGGATGAAAGCTATGCTGTGTGGAACTCCTGCAGAAAATATTTGAGCTGTGGGCACAACATGTCCAACATGGGTACCTCATCCCTCTAGGCCCACCTTAAGAGCTCCCACTGCAGTGACTATGCAGAGTTCAAGAGGTTGAAGGAACAGAAAGGGGGTGGTTAGAGCAGGAGACCCACCGCAGCAGCATCATCCCTCCCTCAGGGTCGTGAAGCCACCACCACAGCAGCACGCAAGCGTACGTCGATCTCCAGTGCGCCCTCGGCAGCTCATGACACAGACATTGAGGCTGGTGAGGCCAGCCAGTCCTCCTTATTGGCCTCCTCTGCTTCCCCTGCAGGACAATCGGTGGCAGACCCTGCTGAGCGACAGCTTTCAGGGTTTGACCAAGCCTCTGCCTCCTGGTCACAGGCGCATCAGAAAGTTGAATGGCTTGCTGTTCCGGGCCATGACTTCGCAGCTCCTTCGCTACTCCCTGGTGCAGGAGGGGAAACGATATGCACACGCTGCTCCAGTTTGGCATTCCAGAATGGCAAATCCCCTGCCGCCACTACTTTTCGAGGACCGCCATCCCAGCACTCCGCCAAGTTTGTGGTAGCAAATGTAGCCCGTTCGCTCGACTACGCTGTGTTCAAGCGGGTCCATATCACCATGGACTCGTGGTGCAGACAATTTGGGACAGGCTGCTACCTGTCCTTTACGGCGCACTGGATGACATTGGTGGAAGGGGGGATGAAAAGAGCGCAAAAGCAGCTGCAGGCCACTTGGTGGTGACAACACGCGGGATCAGGCAGTATGCAGCAGGCTCCTCTGATCCCATTCCCTCTACACCACGCAAGCAAGCCCACCTCAGCAGCAGCAGCGCAAAGCTGAAATTGGTCAGTCTGGGGATGGAAAAGCTTACGGCCACCCTCATCCTGGCTGCCCTCAGGGTGCAGGAGCGGAGGTGGCTGATCCTCAGAGGCCTCAAAATGGGTTATGTGGCGTCGGATAATGGGGCCAACCTTGTGGCCGCACTTCAGCAGGGACACCTCCAGCACATGCCCTGCTTGGCCCACATACTTAAGTGGGTGGTGCAGCGCTTCCTGCTCACCTACCCGAGGATGAACAACCTGTTGGAAGATGCCCAGAAGGTGGTACGCCATTTCCGCTGCTCTGCCACTGCCTCTGCAACCCTGACCCACCTGCAGCAGAATGAGGGCATGCCATCACACCGCCTGATTATCGATGTCCCAACTCACTGGAACTCCACTCTGGCGATGTTGGAGCGGCTGTGACAGCACAGGACGGCTTTTACGAGTTACATCTGTTGTCAAGACATGCTGGAAGTCATCATCACCACAGCTCAGTGGACACAGATGCAGCAAGTGTGCCTGGTGTTACCACCGCGCATCAAATCGAGCATGTCTGATTAATATATGCAACCAATTGTGGGCCTGAAATTGGTTTCACTGTCAATCTCGCATGTTTTTGGTGGCATCTATTTTCATCCAATTCGATTATAATAATCAAATCAGATAGTCGATCATCTGCCAAGTCGCCTGATGTAATATTTTTTAAAAATATTGTCATTGTGAAATAAATACTGTAAATGATATGCATGCAATAGGAAAAAAAACAATATTTATTTCCTAACTATGAAAATAATTTTAGAATAGCTTTACCTTGAACAGTAACACCTCACGCAAATTTTGCTTTCGAATGTCTAAATAGAGAATGATTACTGTGAATTTTAGGATCTTTTATTCAAAGGTCTGTGGCCCTTATCCAATTAATTTTTCTCCCAAGTTTTCTCCCAAAACTGATTTTTTTTTTCATTTTGTTTAAAAAAATAACTTTGCAGCAGTTAGGAAATGAAAAGTACTAAGAGTAGATAAGAAAAAAAGTAATCTCATTTTTAGTTATGTCTTACTTGGTGGAAGCTTTAAAGGGTTTTTTTTATTGGTAAGTTGTGAAAATTTCTCCTTGTAGAAAACACAGGAGAAAAGATATTAGGATATGGGCCTGTGTATATTAGAACAATTCATATTGGTCATTTACTTGAATGCAGTGTAATCAAAAATGTAATCAAAAACAAAAACTAATAAACTGCTTAAAATCTTTCTTGCCATCATTATGCCAAATACAAAAGCTTTCTTTAAATTTCCTGAAAAGCAGAGGTTCTGTTGCAGCTGTAAAACCCAATTATTCTCCGATGGACTGGGTTTGTTAGACTTTCCCTGCTAAAAGGTCAGTTGCCGTTGAATACTATAGCTTTAAATAGCCGCACAAACCTATCCACCCTCTCAAGGAAAAGCTTGTTCAGCGTAACGCTGAGTTACTTCCTGCAATGTCCTTCTGTCCTAAGCAATTAAGACTCTTCCATTCTATTCAGACCTGTTCAGCGTGTAAGTGAATTTCTACAACTGGAAACACAGACTTCTCACATTCCTACTGAAGAAAGCGGTATACAAATACAGGATATGCCTTTTTTGTTTAAATTTAATGATCAAGAGGGAACCAACCCTAGGAATCTGAAATGCAATGCAAAAAGCATAAAAAAAAGGCTTGGTTTTGTAGAGTATAGTGCAAGGCGAATGGTAGCCTGGCCTAAAAGCATATGTTTATAATTATGATTACTAAGGGGAATTCAAGACTTTTTTTTAGTGAATGAAGGAAAAGGAGGCCAGAAAAAGGGGAACCTCAAATATACATTAAAAGAAAAAAAAAAGGCTTGGACTGGGAAAGCCATTTTACGGATAATGGGAATCTTGGTTTTAAAACTTAGAACTAGTTTCAAGCAAACTGGCTGCACTAGCTCCATTGTTTTCATCAGGGTCGTACATTTGCCTCGAGTTCTACTGCATTTCATGATAAACAGAGTCAAATTATTAGTTTCTAAAATGTTCACACAAAGGTTATTATAATTACCTCCAAGACATTTTGGTGACTTTTCATTTTTCAGTTTACAACCTACTTTACTATTATTATAGTTATTGTTATTATTAACTACTCCCAAAAAATATAATAACAAAAATGATAAGGTTTGGGCCCTGCCTTCATCAGTTTAAAATTTAGTAATGGAAGTAGTAGTACTCTGACACAGAGGACCAGGTTTCGAATCTTGTCTGTTCAGTAAGCCTACACCTATTCAGTGAGGAAACCTTGTGCAAGACTCCCTAACACTCTTACTGCCCATAGAGTGTGCTCAAGTGGCTGCAGCTCTGGTGCTTTGAGTCTGCCCAGAGAAAAGCGCAATATAAATGTTCTCTGTCTTGTCAACATCTGAAGAGTCACAATATAAGACTGTTTACTTAGAGTTGAGTTCAAAGGATACACTCAAAGGTTCTAAGAACTGGAGCATGACAGTTGTAAAGTAGATTTGTGGTGAAATCCGCTCAAACCCTGTTTGGCCTGGATCAGTGCAGGAACTCCATACCAGAAGCAGTAGAAATTGAAGAAGTGAGGTTCTACACAATGTCTCAAGCAACCTTAGTGTACTGGTTTTATCCGATTCAATAAGGTTTACATTTTCTTGACACATTGTACAAACTCCACGTTTTCAACTGTAAAGCAGAAAAGAATTTCAGAAGATTGGCTCAGTTTGACAGAAGTCTTGGCTGAACGGATGTGTAAAGAGGGGACCAAAACAGAAGATTGGAGTAGGTCAAGTGTAGAGCTAAGAATGCAGTTGGAATGTCTTTTTGTTAAGAGTTTCAAGTTTCATAGAGTATTGTATGTTGAGGTTACAATTTGTAACTGGATTTTCTGAACATTTAGCAGCCAATGGAGGAATTTAAAGAGGAGGAGGTGCACCTGAATATTGTTAAAAGATGAATGAATCAAGCAGCAGACTTCAGTAAGGACTGAAATGGTGTCCTTCTGACTGTTGGTAAGTTGCAATAGCCAGGACAGGATATCATGGTGCCAAGCTGAGGGTTTACTAGCATCATGTGTAACGAACATTTTCTCAAAATGCAACCAAAGCTCTATGTTTTGGTATCCTCGTACAATGGAAAATAGAAAAATATGTTTAGGGTATGGTATATACCAAGGAAGATGGAAAGAAATAGTGAATTAATGTATCAACCTAAGCAGAAATGAAATGACCCTGAAGAAATGGGTCTGTGACATTGGGGTTATGATAGTGTTATGAACATGGAGGAAGGAAAATTGGGCACATATGAGAAGTGGACGAATCGGGAGACACCATTCACTCTAATGTTAAATATCAGCTATTGGGCACAAAACCAGACAATTTGGGTGCCAAGCGCCGCCACTGAATTAGTGGTTTAAAAATATTGTTATGAAATTTGTTTGACAATTATCATATTTGCAAATTATCATTTTAACTTTTCAACGTTTTGATATTCTACTTTTTTTTATCATTTTTACATTTGTTTTGAGAATTATAACTTTGTTAATTATCATTTTTTTATTTAATAATTTCATTTTTACATTTGTTTTGAGATATATAATTTTATTCATTATAATTTTGTTAATTATCGTTTGCAGCATAGAAAGGGTGTTTTAGGGTTAAGCATTAGGAAGGGGGGTTTAAAGTGAGTGTCCAAGGGGGAAAAAAAAGATCCACTTACCTAGGGCTTCCTCCAGCCCATGGCAGCCGGTCTTCTGTGCTCCACCGCGTGGGTCATGTGATCCAGCCAATGCCACCAGGACTGTATTGCGCATGCTCAGCCTACGCAGTACCGTCCTGATGACGACAGCCGGACCACGTGACCCGCGCGGAGGAGCGCAGATGACACCGACCCGGAACCCAACCTGGGGAGGTCAGGTTCTGAAGGGGAGAAGACCGTGAGCCTCTGGAGCTGCGGCAAGGGAACAGGACGGCTGCCACGGGCTGGAGGAAGCCCCAGGTAAGTGGATTTTTTTTGTAAGAAAGCTTGAATGTTTCCTTTAAGGTTAGGCACCCCCAGGGGGGGGGGGTGTCTTAGGGTAAGGCACCATAAGAGGGGTCTTAGGATTAGACACCACTAGGAAGGTCTTAGGTTTAGGCATCGGTAGAGGGAGTGTTCTGTATGAGAGTAGGGTTAGGTTTAGTAGTAGTAAAATATTGGTAATATTTTTTCGGCTACATGTAAGACATACACACAATTACACTTAAAATGTATGGCTTTGGAATACTTAAAATCATTAAAAATCACTTTAGAATTTTTTTTTAGTTTTAAGACATATTTTTTTGTAAACCAATATTTTTGTACTCCTTACCAAAAAATAATGATTTTGGCTTTATCCTGTGCCCTTTTTTCACAGTGCCTCTATTTCATGCACATTATGAACATTTATTCTATTCAGGAAAGGGAACAGATGAAGATGATGGGATGCTAATGGGTTGGATTTTTCTGATGTAACATTTGAGGAGGCCATAAGGTATGATTAAAGAAACAGCAAATAAAATTTCAGGTACAATAGATGTAGTGGTAGTGTAGAGAAATTAGGGGAAATACATTTTATGTCATCTAAATAGTCATGTCAAACTCTAAATGAACATATTAGTTGGTAAAGGCCGTGCATTTAAGTGAAGAAGAGAAGGAATGCAAAACCAGAGCAGTGCAGCGCACCAACAGACAGCAGGCATAGGTGGAGTTTGCAAGTACAATAGGTAGAATCCCCTTCGTACACTTACAAAAGAGACTGTTAAAAAGTAGAGAATAATTATTCATTTCAAACGCTGAGGTAAGTTTAAAGGACCTCTTTCTGTTCATGGAACTCTAAGGCCCCTAGAATTGCCATCAAAACATTACAGCTTTGTAATGACGCTGGGGAGATAGCTTTACCAATCTTTAAATTTTACTATTGGGCCACTTTCCTTGTAACCACTCGGTGGCAGTTCTCTCAATCTCCCGAGAACCCCTCTAACAGGATTGAAGTGGTGGTTATAGCAGGTCCCCTAAATGTACTAGCAAGCCTGCCTTTCAGGGGACGTAGGTGTTCCCCACACCTTACCACTTTGATGAAAACAGTAATACAAGTTTGGTAAGCGCCTATAAAACTCAAACACAACCTGCCCACTATTCCCCTTACCTACCACGGTGGAATAATATCACTCTATCTCTCCGGGTATCCCACGGCATTACAAGGTTCAGAGACCTGGGCCCATATGCAATTCACTTTTTCACCTGAGTTTTCTCCTAGGTGATATTTTTACATCTCCTAAATAAAATGCCTTTTAAACCACCAGCAAGAAAGAAAATACTACAAATAATTTTGATAGTAGTTTTCAACTACATTTTGGTACCTTTTCACTTGCAAAATGCTGAAAAGTTATTTTAAATAAAAGAAGAAAATGTATCTCCTAGGAGAAAACTCGGGTGAAAAAGTGAATTGCATATGGGCCCTGGTCTCTGATGGACAACCCGTGACCTTTTACCAATGAAAGGAAACATAAGGCCTGACATGCGTTCTCATTTCAATTCGGGGAGGGGGGGTTTTGACCCAGGTAGAAATTACAGTAGCAACTGAGAACCTCCCTAAAGCTCTGTCTGCACTTTACCAGGCTTTTCTGACACAAATATTGAAAAGAATGAACAAACTTTTCACTAAGTGGAAAGTTGTTGACCCTGATCTTGACTCTGCGGAATGGGAGGAATTATTCGCTTTTAAAGTAAAGGGAAGAATCTCTGCTAGAGAAAAACTTATCATGTTCAGGGTCTTACATAGGGTATATTATTCCCCTGCCTGTCTGGGTACGTTCAAAAAAGATACTCCCCCTATATGTCATAGGTGTGGACAGGTGGATGCGGACTTCTTTCACGCTCTTTGGCAGTGTCCTCAGTTGCTGACCTTTTGGACACCGGTTCAAACCTGAACACAAAAAATGTTTCCTAACCATGTCCTACCAAAGGGGCCATGAAATGACCTGCTCTGTATAATTAACGATACAGTAAAAAGGGAGGCTAAATAACTGTTCTTTAGAAATTTAGCTTTTTATGCTATTAAGGTAATAGTCATAAAATGGAAACCATGGTAATCCCCCAACAGTTCAAGACTGGGAGGTCTATATAAAAAAAGAACTACCTATTCACAAACAAGTATATGAACACAGGAAAATACCGAAAACAATGACAAGGTATGGTCCAAATGGCTTGACCTTCACAACATATCTCTGGGCTAATGACTCAGAATGCTTTTAAACATGGCCTAATCTTGGAACTGTTAATTGGAATTGGGGCTCGGGCTCCATTCTGCTACAACTGAATGTACATAAGTTGTATGATTCGTTGTTGTGGTCTGTTGAATTGGTCAACTCACAGGTGCTGTTGTTTTTTCTTATTATAAAATCCATAATATTTGCCTTTTTTAACCACTTGATAACCCAGCCTTTACCCCCCCTTAAAGACCAGCGCTGTTTTTTGTGATCTGTGCTGGGCGGGCTCTGCAGCCCCCAGCACAGATCAGGGTGCATGCAGAGCGATCAGATGGCCCCCCTTTTTTCCCCCCTATGGGGATGATGTGCAGGGGGGGTCTGATCGCTCCTGCCTGCCTGAGGTTTGCGGGGGGGGGGGCACCTCAAAGCCCCCCTCCACAGCGAAATTACCCCCCCACTCCTACCTGTCCCCCCTGGTGATTGAGGCTGCACAGGACGCTATCCGTCCTGTGCAGCCTGTGACAGGATGTCCTCTGTCACATGGTGGCGATCCCCGGCCGCTGATTGGCCGGGGATCGCCGATCTGCCTTACGGCGCTGCTGCGCAGCAGCGCCGTTCAATGTAAACAATGGAGGCAAATGTCTCCTGCGTTTACATTTAGTCTGCGAGCCGCGATCAGCGGCTCGCAGGCTATTCACGAAGACCCGCTCCGTGATCTAACAGGAAACGGCCGCTCACGCGAGCGGCCTTTCCTGATTAATTAGGGAGGCACCTGGCGACTCAGATGTGCGTCGCTGGTCCTCCAGCTACCACTTTGCCGCCGCACGGTATGAGTGTGCGGTCGGCAAGTGGTTAAAAAAAAAGGACCGCTATCATGAAAATTTTAATATTTAAGATACACACGTACACATACATATAAATGCACTATATACTAGTTTTTCCTAACACTTACAGCAGGTAGAATAAATTAGACAGATCTCACAGGTTTTTGACTAGTCCATCTTCTCATGTGGGATTCTCAGCATTTCTTTTAGTTTTTAAGTACTCCCTGGAATGGATATATACAAAGTTGTTACAATCACCAATTTCGCACTCCAGGAAAGAGAGTCAAACTTTAGAGGAAGCTACTCTATTCAAAAAGGGCCCCAACCACAGCCCTTAGAAATCTATGCACCAGCACTTAATAAAGGGCCTTGACCAAAATGTTGTTCTTGTCTGGAGGGCACTTGGCTGTATAAGCAAACAATAAATGAGCAATAGCCCTTGAAAAAGTTGAGCCAAGTTCAATTTGTTTATGGACATCTCCTTTGTTGGCAAGACAAAGGGAAGAAGTTACTGTAAGCCTACTTCTTCCACTGTCACTAGACAACCAAAAGAAATACAAACTCCCACAAACCATCAGGATTCAGGCCCCTTTTCCATGGAAGACTGAGGGCAGTGAATTCCCCACCTGTCAGCTACTCCCCTGCACCACCCTGGCACTTGGTATCGATCAGCATGGGTGTTCAAAAGGTGCCCTACTATGCAGGGCTGGCCCTAGACTTTTTGCCGCCCGAGGCAAGTTTTGAAAAATTGTCGCCGCCCGTCCACACACCCCCCCCCCCCCGCCCCGTGGGGGGCCGCTGAGCTGGAGGGGTAGCTGCCACTGTCGGCTGCTTACGCTACATTTAAAGCTGGAGGGGAGCGCAGATCGGGGGACCCAGGCAAGGGAGGGGGGTCCGACCCCCCTCTCCACCGCTAGGCCCAATACCCCCGTCGTGCCAGCTACCCCTCCAGCTTGGCGGCCGGCACCCCTGCACCCACGGACGGGCGGATGCTGCCCCTACAACTTTGCCGCCTGAGGCAAAAGTTTCACCCTGCCTCATGAGCGGGCCGGCCCTGCTCCTATGGAGTTATGTCTGAGCGTGCTGGTGGCTGTCCCAAAATGTGATATTGCATCTTTTTCCAACCAGGTAACACTATTGTGTGTCAAATAATGACATGTGTGGTGTTACAAATGCTGCATAAAATTGCAGTCAGAAGGCTTTTATGAATTTAGGGTACGGTGAAGAACCCAACAGTTCAACCTACCTTAGAAAAGGGTGTTTTGCATTTAACATGCAGTGCTTTGGCCTGGTTCACACATAAAAAGGTGACAAGTCTTGTCCTGTCAGTTTTTGACAGTTGGCATCAGTTTTGCATGTGATTCTGGTACCCTCTATGGATGCTTCAGTGACAACAGGAGGGCACAACAATGGATTTTAATCGCTCTAAAGATTGGTTTTAATACAAAAGTAAGAACAATACGACGGGTATCCCTTCTAAATTGCTTTGAAAATGCTACTTGCTTGCCTGTTGTACTGACCTCTGTTCCTAATATCCCCTTTAAAATAGAGTACATTTAAATAAAATGTGTGCGCCAGTTAGAAGAATCTATAATTTTTATTATTTTTTGTAGTTTTCACTTTAAATGTGCAACATTTAGCTCGGGGGGTTTTAACATGAGAAAATGTATATAAAAATCGAATCCAGAAATTTCAGTTGGCATGGTGACATACTTTTCTCTTTGTAAAACTGGCTTTATTTTTTGGCGTAATTAGTATGAGCTGCATCTTTCTAATCATCTGCTACATAAAAACAAAATGCGGTCAGGTTCAGGATTTATGTTAAAAATAAATAGATATAAAACAGGTTATGACCAGCCAAGACCAGGGAATTGTGCAGCGCCTGCAGATTCTGCCAGATCTATGTCCCTGGGAAGGCAATATATACAGAGAAATGTATTGAGAGCTAATGTCCAAACAGCTAAATACACAATTAAAATACAGCATATGTTTCCTACCTGCCAAAAGTTCTGTAATTCTGTCTAGCCAGACCAGTAATTCAGACCACACTAGACATCCTGGTCAGATATCACAGCCAGCAGCCTGACCTCACATTTATACTTTGTATTTTGGTACACACAGATGGGACAAGGATATTGTAACTGGGAGAACATTTATTTCCAAAGGGGGCTGTTAGATTTGGCATGGATGTGGGGGAGGGGGTAACATTCATTTATAATACTTAAAGGACAACTGAACTGAGAGGGATGTGGAGGCTGCCATATATATTTTCATTAAAGGTGTTTTGTGGAGGGGTTGAAAAAAACTGACACTTACCTGGGGCTTCTATCGGCCCCCTGCAGCTGTCATGTCCCGCGCCGTCCTCCTACGATTCTCTGTTCCCCGTCGCCGGCATGGTCTAATTATACGTCTAACTAGACTGTGTCTGTGCTTCATCGGGTGCTTACTGCACAAACGCAGTACAAGAAAACTTCGTACTGTGCCTGCGCAGTACACTCCCGATGACACGCGTGGGAGTGAGCACTATTCATCTAGTTAGACGAATATTAGACCGGGACCGGCGGCGGGGAACCGAGGATCATAGGAGGACGGCGCAGGACATAACAGCTGCTGGGGGCCGATAGAAGCCCCAAGTAAGTGTAGTTTTTTTATATTTTTAAACTCTCCACAGAACCCCTTTAAGTAATACAAGTTGCCTGGCTGTCCTGCTGATCCTGTGCCTCTAATACTTTTAGCCAGAGACCCTAAACAAGCATATGTCGATAAGCTGTTTCTGACAAAAATCTGACAAGATTAGCTGCATAAGACCTAAACATATGAGCAAATTGAGAATAATGCCCAGTGCTATTGGCATACACATAAACTGCAAAAAGTGCCCTCAACTGGAAGAACTTCAACTCCCATATGTCATGAAACAATGTAGTAAACGTTATTGAACAAATATTAATACATTAAAAAACAAGTAAAAACTTAAAACCCCACAGCTTTGATCTTGATATTTATTTAGACATTATTTATACATTTGGTCAGGAGGTGCATTGATTATAATCGGTGTGTACTGAAGAATTTTTAACAAGTTTTTAATTGTTTGTAATGTAATAGTATTTGTTCAATAAAGTTTATTACATTGTTTCATGACATATGGGAGTTGTAGTTCTTCCAATTAAAGGCGCTTTTTGTAATTTTCTATGAAGATTAGCTGCATGTTTATTTCAGTGTGTGATTCAAACACTACTGATGCTAGAATGCTCAGCAGGACTACCAGGCAACTGGAATTGTTTAAAAGGAAATAAATATGGCAGCCTCCATATACCTCTCACTTTAGTTGTCATTTAAAGTGTAACTGCTGGGTATAAAATGAAAAATCAATTTGTTATTTTTATCTGGTAAACAAGTAATAAGGATGCTAGCCAAGCAATCCAAAAGTTAAAATGACTATTACTTTTCTTGTTGATCAATTATCATTTCCCAGTTTACCTGGCTCTTATTTGGTACACACAAAATTTGGTACACAAAAAGAAGGTTTCAGGGTATGCTGGGTTGTCCTTTTATACTTCTCTACTTCCCCCTCAGACTTAACTAATGCAGCCGGAAGCCTCTTTCCCTTCTGCTTTCCCCTCCTACACCTCTGTTCCTCTCTGATTGGCCAGTATTTCTCATGCTGAGACTATGCACTTTCTATAGTGGAGGGCGGGCTATGCATACACAATCAGGCAGATGAGAGTAAGGGAGGAAATGACATCAAAATTGGCTTCAAAACATCCACACTTGAAATGGGAAATTCTAAGAAGGATTTTCTCTTTTTTTACTGTAGAAAAATCACTAAAATCAAAACGTGGACAGTGCAATACAAGACAAGACAAGACAAATAACATGTATATTGCGCTTTTCTCCTTGTGGACTCAAAGCGCCAGAGCAGAGCAGCAGCCACTAGGGCGTGCTCTATTGGCAGTAGCAGTGTAAGGGAGACTTGCCAAAGGTCTCCTACTGAATTAGTGCTGGCTTACTTAACAGGCAGAGCCGAGATACATATGTTATGTAAGTAGAGCAAGTATGTATCTTCTTATATCTGTGGGGGGTTTTCTGAGATAGTATGGCTGACAGCTCCTCTTTAAGTATATCAGATTTTTGATGCTATTTTTATTGATAAATACAGTGCTTCACCCCCATTGTACCCTATTCCATCCCCGTATCAGAAAATCTTCTCAAAGCCTAAACCTATTCTGGTATATTTGATATGGTCTCAAAGTATATTTAAGATGGAGAAAGAATACTGGTAAAATGCTTTTATGGATACTATACTATATACTGTATATAATATATCTGCTATTATAGTATATCCGCTATACTACTGGTATATATACTGTATATAATATATAATCTGACACTTTTTTCGGCAGGTGATTTGAAGCTTATTGCCAATTAGTTTACCAAAGCTCTACACATTCTCCTACATAAATTCCCATTCCTGATGCTTAACTACAACCTCTTTGCCTAACATAATTCCCTTTTTAATGGCTAATCCAAACCACTGCCGCAATGTAATCCTCATCTCAATGCCTAATCCTGACCTTCCTGTCTATTGTAATCTTTTCCCTGATTCCCAGCTCTAATCTAAAAATAACAACTAAAAATGAATCATTTTCTACCCTATCTACTAAATGCCCGAACACACTGCTGACTGATGGGACCTGTCAGAGATCGGGGCCAATTGCTGGGTCAACACTGACAGATGCAAAGTCAGCTATTCCCATAAGGGGAGGGGAGCAGAAGTACAACGGAGTGGCATCTACGTGACATCACACACAATGGAGTTGCTTGGCCAAATTGATCTGCCAGGTGGATCACATGCAGTTGGGGCACGCTGTACACACGCATGACTATCGTCTTAATAGGTCGTTATCGGCTACCGCAGATGACTTTGATCATGCATGAGTGCGAGCCTTAACACTAACTCTCCTAATATGAATGATAACAACTAACCCTAAATGATACTCATATTTTGTTCTCTTTAGTGGCCTGTGTAGAATGAATAAGTTACAGAGCTCTGCTACCCTTTTGTGTCTTGAAATTTTCTATACATTTTGTTCATCAAGTTAAATTGGTCACTGTACACCAATTCTGTATTATGTTCCATTGTCTATATTTTGTGTAACCATTGTTTGTATTATTATATACCCCATGTTTGTTTCTTACTCTGTACACTGCCATGAAATATGTTGATGCTTTATAAAACAATCATAATAATATAGAGTAAAAATGTACTCTCCTACCAATTATAACATTTCCAGATATACCACAGCTGAAACATGCTAATATACTAGTGCTACCATATGATAAAGTGATTTGATTCTAACCTCGCCTTAATACCTTCCTGATCCTTAATTCTAACCAGTCTCCCCTAGTAAACACCAACCTTCTAATGCTGAACCTTAACTTCCAAGTATTTTTTTCTAACATATACGGTAATCCTTGCCTGTCTCTTTAATGTTAACCCTTTCCAAAGCCTAACCTTAACTTCCTACTAAATGGTAATATCTTTCCAGAAATAGGACTCTAACTTGCTCTCCTCAATGTAATCCCCTTTCTTGTGTATAAACATAACTCTAACAAATAAAACTACCGTAACTTCCTCTTTTCCTGCAACCTAACACTACACCCTAAACACAAGCCGTGACTGGTACTCGCTCACCTTTTGTCATCCTCAGTGCCTGGTGTTTCAGCTAATTAAAATGTACTAGCCAACCCGCGTCGTAGCATACGCCGCATCTATCTATCTAATAGAGTACGTGCCTCAACCTTGAAGCAAGAAGAAGTAGGCTTTCCATGAGAAAATGTATGCGTGCTCAAACACCAAGTTTAACCCTAGCAAGTCTGGCTTTGCAAATCCGGCCTAATTGGCTATTCATGAGGCAATGCTCATGCAAATATGCATTTGCTTTCGCATGCCAAACTATGCAGGGTCCAAAAACCAATACCGCAAAGCGATCGCCCTGCGGGTATTAGTTCATGCTACATTAGCACTATCCAGGAGCGCCACGGGGAGGATTCCAAATGCCCCCATACAACCGGGGGACTGCGGGGTCCCAGGCTCTCTTACTGCCTGGGAACCACAGCGGCACCCCGGAGGGGGAGGCTGGGTGGCGCAGCTGCATCCCCCCCCCCAAGTGTGGTCAGCGCCGGGGAGAGCCATCCGCACCCACCTCCCAATATTAAAAACAGGCACTTACCTTAACGTCCATTGCGTTCTGCAACATGCACATTAACTTGGGGGCACCACATGAGAAAGGAGTGAAGCATGGGTCACCCCGAGCTGTAGAGCTCAGGGCTGGCTCACATACAACACTCCGGGGTGGGGGGAGGACAGGCGCAGACAACTCACTCCAGGGCTCACACCACCAGGGCAAGCCATCCACCACCTGCCTCCAAAGGATACAACTGCAAAAAATGCTTTCCATGAGAAAAATTTTGCGTGCTCAAACACCAAGTTTAACCCTAGCAAGTCTGGCTTTCCAAATCTGGCCTAATTGGCTATTCATGAGGCAATGCTCATGCAAATATGCATTTGCTTTCGCATGCCAAACTATGCAGGGTCAAAAAACCAATACTGCAAAGTGCTCTCTCGCTGCCTGGGAACCACAGTGGCACCCCGGAGTGGGAGGCTGGGTGGCGCAGCCGCCCCCCCCCCCCCCAAGCGTGGCCAGCGCTGGGGAGAGCCGTCTGCACCCACCTCCTAATATTAAAAACAGCCACTTACCTTAACATCCATTGGGTTCTGCTACATGCGCATTAATTTTCTCATGGAAAGCATTTTGTGCAGTTTGTATCCTTTGGAGACAGGTGGTGGATGGCTTGCTCCGGTGGTGTGAACCCTGGAGTGAGTGCGCCTGTCCTCCCCCCCCCCCTCTGGAGTGCTGTATGTGAGCCAGCCCTGAGCTCTAAAGCTCGGGGTGACCCATGCTTCTCTCCTTTCTCATGTGGTGCCCCCAAATTAATGCACATGTAGCAGAACGCAATGGACGTTAAGGTAAGTGCCTGTTTTTAATATTGGGAGGTGGGTGCAGACGGCTCTCCCCGGCGCTAGCCACACTTGGGGGGGTCGTCCACGCCACCCAGCCTCCCCCTCCGGGGTGCCGCTGTGGTTTCCAGGCAGTGAGAGAGCCTGGGACCCTGCGGTCCCCCCCAGTTGTATAAAAAGGGGGCATTGGGAATCCTCCCCGTGGCGCTCCTGGAGGCCTGGAGCACACCAAAAACTGCTAGCAGATCCGCAAAATGCTAGCAGATTTTGAAACGCTTTTTCTTATTTTTCTGTAGCATTTCACCTAGCATTTTGCGGTTTTGTAAAGCGTTTTTGGTGTAGTAGATTTCATATATTGTTACAGTAAAGCTGTTACTGAACAGCTTCTGTAACAAAAACGCCTGCAAAACCGCTCTGAACTGCCGTTTTTCAGAGCGGTTTGCGTTTTTCCTATACTTTACATTGGAGGCAGAAACGCCTCCGCAATCCAAAAAATGCCTCACCTCGGGAGTATGCGTTTCAGCAAAACGCCTCCCGCTCTGGTGTGCACTAGCCCATTGAAATACATTACCCAAGCGTATCCGCAGCCGCAAGTGGATCGCAAAACGCTGCCGAACCGCTCTGGTGTGCACTAAGCCGGATAGTGCTAATGTAGCATGTAGCAGGGTGACTGCTTTGTGGTATTGGTTTGTGCATGCATTTGCATGAGCATTGCCTCATGAATAGCCAATTAGGCCAGATTTGCAATGTCAGACTTGCTAGGGTAAGGCCTCTTTTCCATGGACTGTGAATAGGCAGTGAAATGGCTCTCAAACTCTCACAACTGCTCACTGCTGCCTGGTAACTGCTCACTGCTGCCTGGTAACTGCTCACTGCTGCCTGGTAACTGCTTGCTGCTGCCTGGTAACTGCTTGCTGCTGCCTGGTAACTGCTTGCTGCTGCCTGGTAACTGCTTGCTGCTGCCTGGTAACTGCTTGCTGCTGCCTGGTATCTGCTCACTGCTGCCTGGTATCTGCTCACTGCTGCCTGGTAACTGCTTGTTGCTGCCTGGTAACTGCTTGTTGCTGCCTGGTAACTGCTTGTTGCTGCCTGGTATCTGCTCACTGCTGCCTGGTAACTGCTTGCTGCTGCCTGGTAACTGCTTGCTGCTGCCTGGTAACTGCTTGTTGCTGCCTGGTAACTGCTTGCTGCTGCCTGGTAACTGCTTGTTGCTGCCTGGTAACTGCTTGTTGCTGCCTGGTATCTGCTCACTGCTGCCTGGTAACTGCTTGCTGCTGCCTGGTAACTGCTTGTTGCTGCCTGGTATCTGCTCACTGCTGCCTGATAACTGCTTGCTGCTGCCTGGTAACTGCTTGTTGCTGCCTGGTATCTGCTCACTGCTGCCTGGTAACTGCTTGCTGAGCACACAGCTCAACAGTCCGTGGAAAAGAGGCCTTAAACTTGGTGTTTGAGCACGCATAAATTTTCTCATGCAAAGTACTTCTTCTTCTTGTTTGAAGGTTGAGGCACTTAGTCTATTATATATATAGATAATTCGTGTTTGTCAAATTAGCCTTAGTTCAGTTTACATTAAGTCCACCCAAATAACTCCCAAAATATGGGTTTCTGTGTTAGACCTGAAATCAAACTCTTTAAAGGGAACCTTAACTGAACGGGGGTAAAGAGTTCCACTTACCTGGGGCTATTACCAGCCCCCCTGCAGCAGTCCTGTGCCCTCGGCGCCGCTCTGGAATCCTCTGGTCCTCCGCTGTCACTTAGTTTCGTTTTTGACGACTCACCAGTCGCCGGCCGCCATGCGTATTATTTTACGCATTCACCAATGCAATTAGCGCTATTGCGGCCGCAACACATCAAAAAATACGCGTTGCCGCATTCCGCACGCGTAGATATGCGGCAACGCGTATTTTAGTACGCGTTGCGGTCCGCAATAGCGCTAATTGCATTGGTGAATGCGTCCAATAATACACATGGCGGTCGGCGACTGGTGAGTCGTCAAAAACGAAACTAAGTGACAGCGGGGGACCAGAGGATTCCAGAGCGGCGCCGAGGGCACAGGACTGCTGCAGGGGGCTGGTAATAGCCCCAGGTAAGTGAAACTCTTTACCCCCGTTCAGTTAAGGTTCCCTTTAAAGTCGTAAAGGGGAACTTCAGCCTAAACAAACATACTGTCATCAAGTTACATTAGTTATGTTAATTAGAATAGATAGGTAATATAATCTCTTACCCACCCTGTTTTAAAAGAACAGGCAAATGTTTGTGATTCATGGGGGCTGCCATCTTTGTCATGGAGGCAGCCATCTTTTTGGTTGAAAGGAGGTGACAAGGAGCAGGAAACACAGTTCCAACTGTCCTGATTACCCCTCCCAGCTGCACACGCTAGGCTTGAAATGTCAGATTCAAAATGTAAAAAAAAAAAAAAATTGCACCAAAACAACAGAACGAGAACAACGACATCAGAAATCCCATCATGCTTAGCACAGCATCAGAGGAAAAAGCCCGGGCAGTTTTCTTTTGTGCAGCTAAAAATGAGGCTTGTATAAGAGAAACAAAGTTCTGATGCTGTGAAACTGTTAAAGAAACACCAAGCCTTTTCAGTGCTGCTGAGTCAATTTTTCGTCCGGAGGTTCACTTTAAGTTTAAATACTGATTTGCGTTCTGGTATCTGGTGAGCTTGTACAGCTGCCAAATACAAAAATAAAGGCATGGGAAGACCACCAGAAAAAAATATGAAAATGCTTACACAGTGATGAGGAGGGAATCAGTGCAAAAGAAGAGTAGGGTCCTTTAATCCTACTCACAATGTTGAAGAGTAAATGGGGTACACACAAAAGAATGGTAAGTTTAAAATGTGCACACAGTTCAAGTCGAGTTTACCGGGATTTACGCAAATCAAAGCAAGTTAAGCACGTCTTGTAACTTGCTTTATTGCTTGCAACACTTGTGTTACTTGTGCAACAGGCAACGTAAGTGATGCATGTATATAGTGAATTCATGTGCATTCATGTGATTAACAGAGCAGGAGAAAATAAAATCATGAGATAAACAGATAAGGGTCTATTTAACCACTTCACCACTAAGGAGTTTTTACCATAACGGACCAGAGCAATTTTAACCTTTCAGCACTCTTCCCTTTCTTTCGCAAATAACTTTATTACTACTTATCACACCAAAAATCATCTATACCTTGTTTTTTTTTTTACCTCAAATTAGGCTTTTTGGGGGTGATTTTTGTTTTGACTGTACTTTTTATAAATTTTAAAGAGAAAACAAGGGCAAAAATGGAAAAAAAAAATACACAGTTTCTTTAATTCCATTTTAATTTTAAAATAAACAATGCTACTGTAAATAAAACCCACAAATTGTATTTGCCCATTTGTCCCGTTTAATAGAACATTTTAATTATGTTCCTAGTACAATGTATGGTGACAATTTTTTTTTTAAATAAGTGTTTTAATCTCAAAATAAAGGTGTATTTTTTCTGTTTTGTGGTTTTTTTTTTTTGTACACGACAAAAATTACAAGATCATTTTTTCCAAAATAACAATAATATACCCTCATGACATACAAAAAAAAAAGTTGAGTCCCTAACGTAACCATTTATGTCTTTTTTTTTTTTAATGCTGTCTTTTTTTTTTGCAAGTGTTTTATTTTGGTAATTATGGGGGGGGGGGGGGGGGGGGGGCGGGCAGGAGGGGGGGGGGTTATATAACCATTTCATTCTGTGTACTCTGAACAGGGTTCAAAGCACACTGGTGTTGGTAAAGTAAAGATCATTGACTTCTTTTTGGAACCATGATTTTTCAATTAAAGGCACTTTGTGACACATGTTCCTATTCACCAATCAAACATGAGTTAGTTTCAGTGGGTATGTGGGGCTGGACAGCAGGAGCGACGGGCAACATTTTAAAATACCTGTTTGCCATTAACAGAGGCAAAACTGGACGTTTTAATATGCAAAGGGGTAAGGTTGTAATTCAAGAACGGAGACGGCACAACAAAGGTTCAGAATAATTGGAACAGACAAAAGTGAAAGATACACACAACATGTTTCGGGCATTGCCCTTCCTCAGGTGTGCAACCTCCGAAACATGTCGTGTGTATCTTGCACTTTTGTCTGCTCCAATACAGTTGTATGCTGAACCTTTGGTATGCCATCTCCGTTCTTGAATTGTATCCAGTGTGCTGCAGGAGTGGTGTACCTGCTGGAGTGAACCGGCCTTGGAAATACTGGCCATTGGGGTGGAATAAGTGTGATTTTTCCTTACAAGCGGTCAGGTAGTGCTTAAAGTGGATCCGAGATTAACTTTTACTCATTGCCTAATTGTGGTCCTTTCCTATTTTTTATCTGGCATTCCTCAAGCCAAATACTTTTTTGTTTTTGTTTTAATACTCTAATTCCCTATAAAATAAACAAGCCTTGCTCACAGGTTTTCAGAGAGCCTTGGCATTTTCAGACAGTAGCAAGGGCTCCTGGGAGCTCAGTCTGGGCAGGAGGAGGGGGAGGTATTACTAGCCAGAGATTTCAGAGGGAGAGGGGAGGAGGGAGGTTAGTTTTTTTCACAGGCTGAGTGCTGAAGATGCAGATAAGCTTGCCTGTGTGTAATGTTTACAAATAACATGTCTGCTGTCATTGTATCACAGGAAGAAATAATCATATTCTATTGGAGCTGTTTGCAGCTAGATTTGCTGTGTAAACAATCTAAACTTTAGATAAGATATATATATAGACAAGTTACTTGTTATAGTTATTTTTTCATCTCGGATCCACTTTAATTAACTTTTCTCTTAAGTTTTTTTCATTTAAGATGTTTTTAAACCTTATGGATACTCAGTATAAGTTTGGTATGCAATTGTTACCCACTTTTTAATACTTTTTGTAAGGATCCGCTCCTCTCGGCCGCAGTATGGTCTGAGGCGACGACTGAGGTAGTCAGCTGACACTTAGCAGGGGTTTTATTTAAATATGAAATAATAATTTCTGACCCTGCCTGGGATTGAACCCTGGTCTCCCACGTCGGAGGTGGTGAGTTTGACCACTGTGCTATGACTAATACTGTCAGAAAGGTTTGCTGGTCAGTATTGGGTGGGTCAGTTGGCTTGTTGTGGTCATCTGTTTCAGCTGACCTCACTGTCAGCTGATTAATGCCTGTGTGTGATTGGCTGTTGGGTGCATGTGGCCGGCCACTGATTGGTTGCATGTAGAATATAAGCCTGCTGAGTGCTTCCTGTCATTGCCCGTGATAGCGTTAGCTTTTGCTAGTTGCCTGGGTGCTGTTATACTTCTGTGTCATTGGATTCCTGGATTTTGACCTTTGCCTGTACCTCGACCACTCTTGCCTGCCGCCTGCCTAGACTCGGATTGTTACTGGACTCTGTTATTGCCTGCCGCCTGCCTAGACTCGGATTGTTACTGGACTCTGTTATTGCCTGCCGCCTGCCCTGACTCGGATTGTTATTAGACTCTGCTTATTGCCTACTGCTCTGTACCTTGCATATCTGATCTCACGTGTATGACCCTGGACTGTTCTGGACTCGATATATTCTGTGTGTCTTGTTTGGCCTGGAGGTTTATCTGCTCACCCTGCATTCAGCTCCAATACTTTGCACACTTAAGGCCTGGGTGTAACCGAAGTCAGGTAGGTGTTACTTCCTCACCTCCTGTTCAAGCGGGGACGCGCCACATAGGGTGAAGCGTGTGGTGATAGATTGGGGCATTGGAGCTGATTTGTGAGCAGGTACTCTGAAGGGCCTTACATTATCACGGGCACCAAAAAATATATATACATGGAGGAGCTACGTCATCAAGTTTTACAGTTAACAGGAGCTGTAAATCAGCTGACCCAGATGGTTACTACCCTGCAAGGACATAATCAAGCTTCTGCACCTTCTGATGCTTCTTCCTCCACCTCTCCAGTTCGACCTCTGCCTCCGGGGTCTTTTGTGGAACCCAAGTTGCCATTACCGGAGAAATTTTCAGGTTCCCGCGAGCAGTTCAGCAATTTTATGAACACCTGTCTGATGTATTTCCGGGTTCGGCCTATTGCATCCGGCTCTGAGTCTCAGAGAGTGGCTTTGGTTATCTCCTTATTGCAAGGGGAACCTCAGACCTGGGCTTTTGGTCTGCCACAGGAGCATGTCGCCTTATCTTCAGTGGAAGAATTTTTTAAAGCAATGTCTGTATTATATGCTGATCCTGACATTTTCACCACAGCCGTTCAAAAGATCAGAGATCTCCGACAGGGTCGCAGGTCAGCCGAAGAATATGCCTCTGATTTTCGGCGATGGTCTGTACTTACTAAGTGGAACGAGGCCGCTCTGCTTGATCAATTTCTGTTCGGTCTTTCCGACACTATCAAAGACATTTTGTTAAGCCACCCAGTTCCAGTTTCTCTTGAAGAAGCCATCATGCTGGTCATCAGAATTGACCGTCGAGTTCGTCAGAGATGTCAAGGAAGGTCTCCTTCAGTTGTCTCCACCTCATCTATAAGCCCTTTTGGAGCCACTTCATCTTCCGTCCACGAGGAGCCTATGCAAATAGGTTCCTCAAAATTGTCTTCTGCTGAGAAGTTAAGGAGACGTACAGAGGGGTTGTGCCTGTACTGTGGTGGGGCAGGGCATCTTGCTCGAGTGTGTCCAGTTAAAAGGAAGCCGGAAAACTTCAGCGCTTAGGTGGGGTCGAGGAAACCCATCTAGGCGAGCAGGTATTTCCTCTCATATATGAACGTGTCTTATTGCCCATTAGTGTCAAAGGGGATAAGAAAGATTATCAGGGGCAGGCATTTATTGATTGTGGCGCTGCTGGTAACTTTATGGATTTGTCTTTGGCCCAGGAGCTCGGTATTCCTGTTTCAGCCTCGCCTGAAAAACTATATGTGACTGCCATTGATGATACACCTTTACAGGATGGTCAACCAATTTCTGTCACACCAGACATTTCGATAAAAATTGGGGCACTTCATTCAGAACGTTTAAAATTTTTTGTGCTAAACATTCCCTCCAGTCCAATCATTTTGGGGTTCCCTTGGTTGAAGCTTCATAATCCTATTATTGATTGGCAGACAGGACAACTAGTCAAATGGTCATCCCATTGTGTTAATCATTGTCTCAATAATGTGCAATTGAATGCAGTCCTTATTGATGATAAATTACCTTATGTGTATCATGAATATGCTGATGTTTTCTGTCCACAGGCTGCTGACAAACTACCTCCCCACAGGTCTTATGACTGCCCTATTGATCTCTTACCAGGAACCATGCCACCACGTGGTCATTTGTATAATCTTTCGGGTCCTGAGGATCAGGCTATGAAAGATTATATAAAAGAAAATTTGGAGAAGGGATTTATTCGTCCTTCGACCTCTCCAGCAGGTGCCGGGTTTTTTTTTGTAGAAAAAAAGGATGGTGGTCTTAGACCCTGTATTGATTACAGGGGTCTCAACAAAATTACAGTAAAAAATCGGTATCCTTTACCTCTTATTGACGATTTGTTTACTCAGGTGGCAGGGGCTCGCATTTTTACCAAGTTGGATCTTAGGGGAGCTTACAATTTAATCAGGATTAGGCAAGGTGATGAGTGGAAGACGGCCTTCAACACCAAAGACGGGCATTATGAATACTTGGTAATGCCATTTGGTTTATGTAATGCCCCAGCCGTTTTCCAGGATTTCGTAAATGATATTTTCCGTGAATTTTTGGGTCGATTTATTGTTGTGTATCTTGATGACATATTAATTTTTTCTTCCTCCATTACCTGAACATCGTAGGCATGTACAACAGGTTCTTCAAAAATTAAGGGAGAATTCCTTATATGCTAAGTTGGAAAAATGTGAGTTTGAGAAAAATGAAGTTTCTTTCCTTGGTTATGTCATGTCTGATTCTGGCTTGGCCATGGATCCAGCTAAAGTGTCAGCAGTCCTGGAGTGGCCACAACCTACTGATTTGAAGTCCTTACAGAGATTTTTAGGATTTGCTAACTTTTATAGGAAATTTATCAAAGGTTTTTCCATCAAGGTCGCTCCATTGACTGATCTCACTAAGAAGGGGGCGGATCCTTCTAATTGGGGACCTTCTGCTCTTAAGGCCTTCAAAATTCTCAAGGAGGCCTTTTGCTCCGCCCCCATCCTGGTGCATCCTGATGTGCAGCGCCCTTTTTTCCTGGAAGTGGATGCTTCTGAACGGGGGGTGGGAGCTGTCTTGTCTCAATTTGCAGGTACTCCTGAACTACTTCACCCTTGTGCTTTTTTTTCTAAAAAGTTTTCAGCTGCCGAGCAAAATTACGATATTGGAAACAGGGAACTATTGGGTGTAAAACTGGCTTTTGAGGAGTGGCGTCATTGGTTAGAGGGGGCTATGCATCCAGTCACCGTTTACACCGACCATAAGAACTTAGAATATATTGAAAATGCTAAGAGGTTGAATCCTCGTCAGGCACGCTGGTCATTATTTTTCTCACGCTTTAATTTCAGGATTACGTACAAACCGGGTTCTAAAAATGTCAAGGCAGACGCCTTATCCCGTTGTTTTGAGAAGTCATGTGTGCTGTCTAAGTCTGATACACCCATTATACCTTCCCATTGTATTGTGTCTGCAAATATCACTCTGTCTCTTGATCTTTCTGAGAGTTTGAGGGCCTGCCAGAGTGAAGCTCCTGCAGGAAAACCGTCTGATAAATTGTTTGTTCCGCTTAACCTTAGGTTGCAGGTTCTCCAACAATTTCACGAGTCCAAGAGTGCGGGTCATCCTGGGGAGACTAAAACTATTGATCTTTTAAAGAGACATGTTTGGTGGCCTTCCTTAAGAAGGGATGCTCAGGAATTTGTAAAAGCCTGTCCTGTGTGTGCCAGGAGTAAAGCAGTACGTAAATCTCCTCAAGGGTCTCTTCTGCCATTACCCATACCGTCTAAGCCATGGTCTCAAATCTCTATGGACTTCATTGTTGAGTTGCCTCCTTCTCAAGGTTATACCGTAGTTTGGGTAGTGGTAGACAGATTTAGCAAAATGTGTCACTTTGTACCTCTTGCCAAGCTGCCTACAGCCAAAGAGCTGGCAATTTTATTTATTGAGAACATATTCAGATTACATGGAATACCTGAGAATATTGTATCTGACAGGGGGGTCCAGTTCGTGTCACGATTTTGGCGTGCATTTTGTGATCGAATTGGAATCACTCTGTCATTTTCCTCTGGGTTCCATCCTGAGTCTAACGGTCAGACAGAAAGAACGAATCAATCGTTGGAACAGTTTTTACGATGTTTTGTAGCCAGTCAGCAGGAAAATTGGTCGGAGTATTTGCCTTTCGCAGAATTTGCCATGAATAATTTAATTAATGCTTCTACTAAAATGTCTCCTTTTCAGGTTGTTTTTGGACGGAATCCCAAGTTCTGTTCTCTCTCTGGTCCTCCATCTGATCTTCCAAGTTTGGAAAATTGGTTTTTACATATGACATCTGTCTGGCAACAGGTAAAAACTAATCTTGAGGTTGCTACAAAACGACAAAAAAATTTTTCTGATCATCATCGTACTCCGGAACCAGTCTTTGCCCCAGGGGATTTGGTATGGGTGTCCACACGAAACATCCCTTTAAGACAACCTTCATCTAAGTTAGGTCCTAAATTTATTGGTCCGTACCCAGTGATTGAACAAATCAATAAAGTTACTTACAGGGTTAGGATGCCTTCGTCTGTTCGGGGTGTGGATTCTTTTCATGTTTCTCTTTTAAAGTCTGCAGCAAAGAGTGATCAGTCCATTCCCCCTCCTCCTGTAGAAATTGATGGTAATCCGGAGTACGAGGTCGAGAGAATTTTAGATTCTCGTGTTGTCAGGAAATCCCTTCAGTTTCTCATTGACTGGAAGGGTTATGGACCAGAGGAGAGATCTTGGGTTCCGGCCAGAGATGTTAACGCTGATGAGGTAATTAAAGAATTTTATAGCAAATTTCCAGATAAACCCAGGTTGGAGTGTTCGGAGACCACTCCTCAGGGGAGGGGTACTGTAAGGATCCGCTCCTCTCGGCCGCAGTATGGTCTGAGGCGACGACTGAGGTAGTCAGCTGACACTTAGCAGGGGTTTTATTTAAATATGAAATAATAATTTCTGACCCTGCCTGGGATTGAACCCTGGTCTCCCACGTCGGAGGTGGTGAGTTTGACCACTGTGCTATGACTAATACTGTCAGAAAGGTTTGCTGGTCAGTATTGGGTGGGTCAGTTGGCTTGTTGTGGTCATCTGTTTCAGCTGACCTCACTGTCAGCTGATTAATGCCTGTGTGTGATTGGCTGTTGGGTGCATGTGGCCGGCCACTGATTGGTTGCATGTAGAATATAAGCCTGCTGAGTGCTTCCTGTCATTGCCCGTGATAGCGTTAGCTTTTGCTAGTTGCCTGGGTGCTGTTATACTTCTGTGTCATTGGATTCCTGGATTTTGACCTTTGCCTGTACCTCGACCACTCTTGCCTGCCGCCTGCCTAGACTCGGATTGTTACTGGACTCTGTTATTGCCTGCCGCCTGCCTAGACTCGGATTGTTACTGGACTCTGTTATTGCCTGCCGCCTGCCCTGACTCGGATTGTTATTAGACTCTGCTTATTGCCTACTGCTCTGTACCTTGCATATCTGATCTCACGTGTATGACCCTGGACTGTTCTGGACTCGATATATTCTGTGTGTCTTGTTTGGCCTGGAGGTTTATCTGCTCACCCTGCATTCAGCTCCAATACTTTGCACACTTAAGGCCTGGGTGTAACCGAAGTCAGGTAGGTGTTACTTCCTCACCTCCTGTTCAAGCGGGGACGCGCCACATAGGGTGAAGCGTGTGGTGATAGATTGGGGCATTGGAGCTGATTTGTGAGCAGGTACTCTGAAGGGCCTTACACTTTTCAATTGTTAAATGGTACAAAGTTATTTTATAAAGAAGAAAAAAAATATATCCAAGAAGAAAACTCAGGAGAAAAGTTAACTAACATGTTCACTAAATATCGGAGACTTTGTTGTGTGCATGAAGCGCACGATAATTTCCCCAGAGTGTCTGTACCTCCTTGCTCTAGAATGAGGAGGTGACCCGGCATCAAAGAGAGGGGGTGGGGCTGGCACTAGCTTGCATGCTGTAGCTCTAAATAAAAAAAATAAATAATAAATGCATATTGTTTTACTGATTTTATAACGCAAATTAGAGGTCTCTTTACATTTGCCTGGATTTTAAGTACCATGCGAATTAATCAACAGAAAGCAGCAAGCAACAGCTATCTTTCACTAAGATCCAGACATGAAATTTTGGTTGCCATGGGATACTTCTCTCAGCACACGATTCTCGCTCTCCACTCTGATTTGGTAAAAATCTTTCAGTATTTGTTGAATGAGAAGCTTTTCCTAGAGCAGCCCTTCCTTGTATCTGAAGACTCATACTTCTAGCTATCATCTGCAGTGTCATACAGTGTCAGACTATCTGTAGTGCCTCGTGCATTGTGTAGTTTGGAGACGCTGAATTTGTCTGTTTTCCCCCCAGCACATAAAGTAGGCAAGACGCCTGAGGATCAAGTTACCCATATGCGAAATCCTAGATTTTACCGTCTGGAATGAAAAAACTCACTTGCAGTCAATGTCAGCTTTTGTGTTGCCTGGGGCTGGAAATAAGGATAGCACATTGTATAGCAATGTTCTTGTGCTTTCTTTTCCCTGTTTTTTTCTTCCCTGTTCACTGAAGAGAACAATGTTCCCATGTTTAACCAGAAAGAGCAACATTTTATAACGATGAATCATACTTGTGCACCATTACACTATCTATCTATCTATCTATCTATCTATCTATCTATCTATCTATCTTTTTAGAGAGCAAATTTGACTGCTGTACCTAGGCAGTTGTGTACTTACTCAATTGCAGTCTATGTAATGATGGGAACACACAATGCAATTTCCTGCTCGATTGATGGGAACTGGGCGATTATTTTCAACATGTCCGATCCGTTACCGATCAAGAAAGAGATCGATTTTGCTAGCATTGGAAAATTGATCCCTTTATTTTGGCCATTTTGGACATGTACACACGGTGGCTCATTATTAAAAAACCCTTCCATTTTTTCATTTTACCTCATCTTTTTACATTTAAGGGTTAATTGAAGGCGGAATCCTACTACTTCCTGTACTTCCTCAATTCACAGATCTCAAGCAACAGAAGATGGAAGACTGATGAGGATTCATCTAATTAGACTTAATTGCCCAGGAGCTAAGATCAAACAAACCCATTCACCATTAAGGAGGGGGGTGGAGGGGGAAGACTGTCCTTCAAACAGATAACATAAGTCACACTTGATAAACTTCACACCAACCCAGAATAATGGCAGTAAAAAAAGAAGGGGGGGTTAACTTCTTAAACATGGCCGCCCACCAGGATGGGGACATGACATATTTTTCTCTTCAAGGTCCAGAATCTACTTAACTAGCAGGGGTGGGGATTTCTGCAGAAAATTATTGGAACATGAGGTCCAATCCAATGGATCTATAAGATGGGTACTAGAGAACATACATGCCTTAATTAAAGGTGGGATGTAAACCTGTTCTTTTTTAGTCCTCAGGTCTTTCTGGTATTATGCTCTGCCCATATGTTATGATGCTTCCAGCTTTAGATGTCTTTTTTTCTCTTTTCTTATACTGTTCCCTTTTGTCTCCTATACATGTATATTTTTCAGGGTTCATGACATCGTACTGTCCTGCAGTTTAGAGTTTAAACCAAGTATAACATCAGGCGTATTATCTTTTTTTATCTTTTACTTAGGATCTATTCCCAGTATGTACTATCTGTCCCTCTTCTTTTAAATTATTTTGTTTGTTTTTTTCTTGGTATTGAATTTTTTACCATTTCAGCCGACAGGGATTGTTCACCTTAGGCAACAGAGCAATTTTCACCTCCCATGCATTCGCCAATAACTTTATCACTAATTATCACAATGAATTGATCTATATCTTATTTATTCCACCACCAATTAGGCTTTCTTTGGGTGGTACATTTTGCTTAGAATTATTTTTTTCTAAATGCATTTTCATTTTTCCCAGGAAAATTAAGAAAAAAATGGAAAAAAATTCATTATTTCTCAGTTTTCGGCCATTATAGCTTTAAAATAATACATGCTACCATAATTAAAACCTATGTATTTTATTTGCTCATTTAAATTTTGTCCCTATCACAATGTATGGCGCAAATATTTTATTTGGAAATAAAGGTGCAATTTTTCTGTTTTGCGTCCATCACTATTTACAAGCTTATAATTTTGAAAATGTTTGTAATATACCCTCTTCACATGCATGTTTAAAAAGTTCAAACCCTAACCCTAGGTAACTATTTATATTTCTCTTTTTTTTTGTATTGTAATTTTATTTATTTTTTTCATTAAAAATTTTATTTGGGTAAATTTTTGGTGTGGGAAATAAACAGTTAATTTTAAATGTAATGTGGGTTTAATGTATTAAAAATGTATTTCGATGTAGTTTTACTAAGTGAGATTTTTTTTCTTAGCCCTGGAAGCGTACTGATCGACTGATCGCTTCCAAGAAGCATATAGAGGACGGGAAACTTTTTTAATGTCAGAAAGACCGTAGCCTTTGATGAGAAGCCGTCGGTTTTTCTGCCGAGGACTTAGATCAATGAATGGGAACCATGTTCCCATTCATTGATCTCTGGGCTACCGGGGGGCAGCACGTGAGTGCATGGGCGCGCGCATCAGCACAGCAGCAGCCGCCTGGACGTGAGGATCACGTCCAGGCGGCATAAATGGTTAATTGAAAATATATGCATTAACCTACTTCTCTGCATGCAGGGAATTACACTTTAAGATCCACCCCACACCTATTGCAGGTGGTGAGTGAGAGGGAGGAGCTATGGGTATTTAAGGGTTAGTTTCGCTGTTTCATTTTAGCTATGACTAAGGACCCAGTAGGGTTGGAAACACGCCAGCACCTGGGCTGCCATGTCCTGTTTTGTATTTTGAATGGATGACTAATAAAGCTTTTTGATAGTTTTACCATATGAAAGGAGTGCAGATTATTGTTTCTGGATTTATACTACGGAGTGCCTTTCCTTATCCAGCACCCTTCCATATGCACACAGCACTTTCATCATAGGTGAGATCGAGCTTCTTCTTTTCCTTTTTGCATATGTCCATCATGGTCTAGGGCCAATTTTTTTAGGGGAAAGCCAATTAAGTTATCTGTATGTTTTTGGTATATGGGAGTAAACCAGTTCAAAACCTGGCAGGGTTTTGAACTGTGTCCAAGCGCTGCAAGGCGAGAGTGCTATCCACTATGCCACTATGGTGCCCATATTTATCTATGTATCTATCTATCAGGGTCGTATACGAGTAATATAACACTAAAATTCCCTAGATAACAGAAATAATCTGATTTGAGGTCTAAGTGACAGGGAGGCTTGGGGGCAGGCATGGCAGTGCAGCACAGGGGCAGGCATGGCAGCACCCTTCTAGATACGCCTCTGCTATCTATTTATTGATCTACCTACCTATCTATCTGCCCATCTATCTACCTATCTGACTCTAGTCACATTAGTATGTAATTTTGCACCGGTCTGAAAGAAGTTTTAGTTTGTCATTAGCAACCTTGTCTCATCCCTAGAGGGCACCACATAGGAAAGCATTCTTTCATTGTCTTACTATGGAAACAGCCCTGACAGTAACACATACAGTGGAATCATTAGAAGTATCTTCATTGATCATACTTCACTAATTATATGCTTCTAATCATTAAATCCTATTAGCTTTATGTTCTGATGAGGCTGGGCTTTTCATGCTTCTTTACACTCTGCAGTGTGTTGTGTTTTTTTTTATATACACCGGTGTTATTGAATTGCCCTGTTCTGTAATCACAGTACAGCTATCCTGTTATAAACACTGATCTGATAATCAAATTGATTGCCATGCAGCAGGAGCACACTAATTAAGCAGGGATTTTGTGGCATCCCATTTAATAGCAGGCTCACGTGCAAATATAATGAAGGAGATGCCAGATGAAGTACTCTTGTTGTAATTTCTTTACGTTGTCTACTAGATAAACCCCAGAACTAAACAGAATATGTAAAGCTAACCTATCACGAGAGAAACACAAAAGCTACCAAGAACCAAAAATGCCAGCCACTTTACAGTGATGCTGAATGCTGATCCTTTATTCAAAAAATCTTTTTAGGCTTTGTAGCAATGGATGGTGTTTTGTTTTTTTTCAAAATATTCATCTGTGATTATTTTGGGTATCAGTTTAATAATAAATCCTATATAGACTCACTGCTTAACTCTTTGTTCAGTTTTTTGGAGAGGGGAGGCGGAAGGACATGCAGGAGGTGTCACTCTGCTGTGGGAACTGGATTTGCCATCTCTGTTATCTGACTTTTCAAATCGTGACTGCAGGAGGCTGCCATTGTCAGGGGTCACTTGAGGTAATTACCACCCTGAGGTAATATTGAATAATTGTAACGATCGGTGGGCGCAGAGAGTATCTGTTTACCGGTGATCTGCAGTATCACCGGAAATACAGATATATACCCGATTACAAGTGATCTGCAGTCTCACCGATAATCCGATATACAAACTAACCTCTGTTCACCTGAGTAGAGTGTAGTGTTTGGTGTAACAGTAACACTTAGAGGACAAGGCCTCAATGCAGCAAGGAGTACTGCACAGATTCCTTCCGCAGACCTGAGCTCTCCAAGACGGGAGGAGTCAGACTGACAGTAGGAAGGTATATCTGAAAGTGACCCTCAGGAGGAAGGATCGCTAACAGAGCGAGGAACCGCCTCTAACGGTAAGGTCGGTTCTCGAGGTCGGACAAGCCAGGTCGTACACACACGGACAGATAAAGTACAAGATCAGGATGCAAAGGCGGAGTCAAAGTACAGGCAGGGTTCAGCAACGAGGTATCAGATATATCGGGGTACAAAATCAGGAGGCAGAAACAGAGTCAAGGAACGAGCCGGGGTTCGGCAACAGAGTATCAGAAATATCGAGGTACAAGATCAGAGTTCAGGAGGATAGTCAAAGCAGGCAAAAGTCATAACATATAATCACAATCAAACTAGTACTTTAGCTATCAACAGAATCTAGCTAAGTGTAGGATTACAGCTCCAGCTGGTCCCGGCACACTTAAGGATCTGACTACAGGTCTGAGTGCTCCCACATATGTGATCGCACGCCAGACAAAGAGCAAGTGAACAACCAGCAGTATATATACTCTAGGACCTTTCCAGGACCTCCCTAATTGCTGGTCCAATGAGAGCAGTGGAATTTGTCAGCTGACCCAGCTGGTCAGCCGACACCCTTCTAACTGCTATTTAAACTCTGCCTCTGTGCTCGCGCGCGTGTAAGTCTGAATCCTGGTGGACTATCAGTCCCAGCCACACCAGTACTGTCATGCAATGTATCTAGTGCGGGGGTCGCCTCTGATGCGGATTCCGCCGCACTGCCCATGCGGCATGCGGCGTTTTTTCCGCGTTGTGACGCCATGCTGGACGCGGAAACAGCCGCCTCACCTCGAGAGACGGCGGCTTTTCCGCGTTTCCTCACAGTACCCCCCTCCCGAGGAGTGGACTCCGGACAACTCCTACCAGGTTTCTCGGGATGTAAGGCGTGAAATTCCCTCCTTAATTCGTCCGCATGCATGCGACTCCCCGGTACCCATTGTCTCTCCTCAATGCCGTACCCTTTCCAATGTACGAGATATTGTACCGAGTTTTGTACAACGCGTGAATCTAAAATCTTTTCTACCTCGTACTCAGGTTGGTCATCCACCAACACAGGAGGAGGAGGAGTGGGACCCACATGGACTGCTGGCTTAAGCAGGGATACGTGGAAGGACCTTACCCCACGCATGCTAGCGGGAAGATCAACAGCGTAAGTGACGTTGTTGATCCTTCTGGCTATCGGGAAAGGCCCGACAAACCTGGGACCCAACTTGTCTGAGGGCTGTTTCAGGGCCAAGTGACGTGTGGATACCCAAACCAAGTCTCCTGGTTGGAATCTCCACTCCAAAGACCGTTTCTTGTCAGCTTGACCCTTCTGACTCAGAAACGCCTTTTCCAAACTGTCTCTCACCGTCCGCCAAATGTCTTTAAAAGACCTTTGCCAAGCCTCCAGAGCTGGAAACGGAGTGGAGGCCACTGGTAACGGTGAAAATTTGGGCAATCTTCCAGACACAACCTGGAACGGAGAAAATCCAGTGGAAGAACTTTTCAAATTGTTTTGTGCAAATTCTGCAAAGGGCAGAAATTTGACCCAGTCATTCTGCGCCTCTGCAACGTAGCATCTCAAAAACTGCTCTAACGACTGGTTGACCCTCTCCGTCTGACCGTTGGTCTGTGGGTGGTAGCCCGATGAAAACGACAGCTTCATGCCCATTTGATGACAGAATGCCCTCCAGAATTTAGATACGAATTGGACTCCCCGATCAGACACTATGTTTTCCGGAATGCCGTGTAACCGGAACACGTGTTTGATAAACAAGTCGGCCAATTCCTGGGCCGAGGGGAGTCCTTTCAAGGGCACAAAATGGGCCATCTTGCTGAAGCGGTCGACTACCACCCAAATGACCGACATGCCCTCTGATCTAGGAAGCTCACCCACAAAATCCATGGACAAGTGGGTCCATGGTTCATTCGGGGTGGGTAAAGGCTGCAACCTCCCTACAGGTGCCAGCCGGGAGGGTTTGCTTTTAGCACATACCGCACAATCCTTAACAAATTCTTTGCAGTCGGCTGCCAGAGACGGCCACCAAGCGCACCTGGCCACAAGATCCTGCGTTCTAGATGCCCCAGGATGTCCCGCATTCTTGTGTGAATGGAATATCTGTAGCACCCGGAGACGGAATGGCAGAGGCACAAACAAAACCCCCTCAGGCTTCCCCTCAGGGACATCCTGCTGAAAAGGACTCAAGGTCTCTGTCCAGTCTTCCCAAGTCTCTGTTACGGCCAGCACCAAATTTTGTGGGACAATGGTCTCTGGGGCAGAAGGCTGTGCTGTCTCCAACTCAAAGCATCTGGACAGGGCATCTGCCTTAATGTTCTTGCTACCCGGGGTATACGTAATTATGAACCTGAACCTCGAAAAAAACAAAGACCATCGAGCCTGACGGGGACTTAATCTCTTAGCCCCCTCGATGTATTCTAGATTCTTGTGATCCGTGTATACAGTAATTGTATGTTCTGCTCCTTCCAGCCAGTGACGCCACTCCTCAAAGGCAAGTTTAATGGCTAAGAGCTCTCTGTTGCCTATATCGTAGTTTCTCTCTGCCGGAGAGAACCTACGAGAGAAATACGCACAAGGGTGTAGCCTTCCCTGCAAGCCTGACCGCTGAGACAGCACAGCCCCTACCCCAACCTCCGAGGCGTCTACCTCAACAATAAAAGGATAAGAGGTGTCTACATGTCTCAGGATGGGTGCGGAACAAAACAAATCTTTTAAAGTGGAGAAAGCACTTAATGCATCAGGAGACCAGTGGGTGGTATCTGCCCCTTTTTTCGTAAGACAGGTGAGGGGTGCGATAACCGTGGAATACCCCTTTATGAACCTTCTATAATAATTCGCAAAGCCTAAAAACCGCTGTAAAGACTTCAACCCAACCGGCTGAGGCCATTCCAAAACAGCGGAGACTTTGGCGGGGTCCATAGACAGGCCCGTGGTGGAAATTATGTACCCCAGAAAAGCGACAGATGTGACTTCAAAAATACACTTCTCAATCTTAGCATAAAGTGAGTTTTGTCTTAATTTGTTGAGGAAAAATTTCACATGTATTCTGTGCTCAGAGAGGTTGTTGGAGAAAACAAGTATATCGTCTAGATAGACCAGCACAAATCTCCCCAACACCTCTCTGAAGACCTCGTTGATGAGTTCCTGGAAAACGGCCGGGGCATTACATAACCCAAAGGGCATCACCAGATACTCGTAATGCCCGTCTGGCGTGTTAAAGGCCGTTTTCCACTCATCGCCCTTTCTAATGCGCACCAGGTTGTACGCGCCCCGTAAATCCAGCTTTGAGAAGATCTTTGCATCGGTGACCTGCGTAAATAAATCGTCTATCAGGGGTAACGGATAGCGATTCTTTACCGTGATCTTATTTAGTCCCCGGTAATCAATACAGGGCCGCAGGCCCCCGTCTTTCTTTTTAACGAAAAAGAAACCTGCTCCAGCAGGCGATCGGGACGGCCGGATGAAGCCTTTGGCTAAATTGTCACGGATATATTCCTTCATAGCCAATTTCTCTGGCCCAGATAAATTGTACAAATGACCCCGAGGGGGCATACAACCTGAACGTATATCAATGGGGCAATCGAAAGAGCGATGTGGGGGTAACTTGTCTGCAGCCTTGGGACAGAATACATCAGAATATTCCACATATTGCTCAGGTACCCCCTGAACATGAACCCTGGTTTGGCCCAATGTCACCTTCCCTAAACATCGCTGAAAGCAGTGTGCTGACCAAGAAATTAGTTGGCCGGTGGCCCAATCAATGTGTGGAGAATGAAGGTGCAACCATGGCATGCCGAGTATAATGGTGGAGGTTGTCATATGCAACACAAAGAACTGTAACTTTTCCCAGTGCAGTACCCCTATGGTGACCCCCACCTCTGGTGTCTGAGACAGTGGGTGATTCCCTTGCAGAGGAGAGTCATCCACTGCCGTAACCTGGACGGGTGGTTGTACTGGTGTGAGCGGAATACACAATCTCTTAGCAAACTCCGAATCCATAAAATTTGCCGCGGAGCCTGAATCGATAAAGGCTTCCGTGACCTCAGTCTTATCTTCCCATGTAACGGTACAGGGAAGAAGCAATCGTTTTTCTTCTAGGGGTAAAAGTCGGACGCCCAGGGTGTTACCCCCCACCACTCCTAAGCGGCAGCGTTTTCCCGGCTTATTAGGGCAGTTCTGTACTATATGCCCCCCTTCACCGCAGTACAAACACAGCTGTTCGGTCATTCTCCGTCTTCGCTCTACCTGGGTTAATTTTGACCGAGCAATCTGCATCGGCTCGGAAGGAGGCACGACAGGAGAAGGTGAAATAGTAGTAGGTGGAGTCACTGGGACCGTGGTGTAAGATACCCCTCTGAGACGGGAACTACCCCTAATCTGTTTTTGGTAGCGCAGCCTGCGGTCGATTCGGATGGCCGCTGAGATGGCCTCATCGACTGTTCTGGGCTCGGGCTGGCTTAACATCAAATCAGAGACCTCATCGGACAGCCCTGACAAGAAATGATCTAATAGGGCATAGGTGTCCCACCTGGCCGTAACTGACCACCTCCTAAACTCGGCCGCGTAATCTTCGACCGGACCTTCGCCTTGACGCAAAAGCTTGAGCTTCCGCTCAGAAGTCGAGGCAAGGTCCGGATCGTCGTAAATTACCGCCATAGCTTTAAAAAATTCCTCTACAGAGGTAAGAGCTTTGTCTCCGGCGGGCAGGCTATACGCCCAAGACTGGAAGTCGCCGGACAACAAAGTTTTAATAAACGTGACCCTCTGGGTCTCAGTACCCGAAGATTGGGGTCTCAACTCAAAATAGGACAACACCCTACTCCTAAAATTCCGGAAGTCAGATCTGTGGCCGGAAAAGCTTTCAGGTACAGGCATACGTATGTCAGAGCTAGGAGAGGATCGCACATGATCCACTGATGTCTGGAGGGTTTGTACAGACCCTGATAGGGCATCAATAAGAGTTATGTGAGTGCCCAGTACTTGATTGATGTTGTCCACCGAAGCGGCAAGTACACCCAGACAATCAGTGTTTGCGTCCATTTTGTATTTTGGTCTGGCGTTCAGTAACGATCGGTGGGCGCAGAGAGTATCTGATTACCGGTGATCTGCAGTATCACCGGAAATACAGATATATACCCGATTACAAGTGATCTGCAGTCTCACCGATAATCCGATATACAAACTAACCTCTGTTCACCTGAGTAGAGTGTAGTGTTTGGTGTAACAGTAACACTTAGAGGACAAGGCCTCAATGCAGCAAGGAGTACTGCACAGATTCCTTCCGCAGACCTGAGCTCTCCAAGACGGGAGGAGTCAGACTGACAGTAGGAAGGTATATCTGAAAGTGACCCTCAGGAGGAAGGATCGCTAACAGAGCGAGGAACCGCCTCTAACGGTAAGGTCGGTTCTCGAGGTCGGACAAGCCAGGTCGTACACACACGGACAGATAAAGTACAAGATCAGGATGCAAAGGCGGAGTCAAAGTACAGGCAGGGTTCAGCAACAAGGTATCAGATATATCGGGGTACAAAATCAGGAGGCAGAAACAGAGTCAAGGAACGAGCCGGGGTTCGGCAACAGAGTATCAGAAATATCGAGGTACAAGATCAGAGTTCAGGAGGATAGTCAAAGCAGGCAAAAGTCATAACATATAATCACAATCAAACTAGTACTTTAGCTATCAACAGAATCTAGCTAAGTGTAGGATTACAGCTCCAGCTGGTCCCGGCACACTTAAGGATCTGACTACAGGTCTGAGTGCTCCCACATATGTGATCGCACGCCAGACAAAGAGCAAGTGAACAACCAGCAGTATATATACTCTAGGACCTTTCCAGGACCTCCCTAATTGCTGGTCCAATGAGAGCAGTGGAATTTGTCAGCTGACCCAGCTGGTCAGCCGACACCCTTCTAACTGCTATTTAAACTCTGCCTCTGTGCTCGCGCGCGTGTAAGTCTGAATCCTGGTGGACTATCAGTCCCAGCCACACCAGTACTGTCATGCAATGTATCTAGTGCGGGGGTCGCCTCTGATGCGGATTCCGCCGCACTGCCCATGCGGCATGCGGCGTTTTTTCCGCGTTGTGACGCCATGCTGGACGCGGAAACAGCCGCCTCACCTCGAGAGACGGCGGCTTTTCCGCGTTTCCTCACAATAATAAAAACTAGCTTGCTATGCTTACATAACCTACCGAACTTAATATCCGCATCACCTGCATGTATACTGGGCATGCTGGGGTCAAAATTTAAAGGTGCCGATTGACCTAAAGATCATCGACAAAGAGACAAATTTATCTTTTAATCGAATCTGATTAGAGATAAATTTGTCTCATGTTTATTCTGCCCATACACTACAGGCCGAAATCTTCAGGGAATCGCCTGAGCCCGCTGCCCCCACACCGCCGCTGCCCCCCCATGTATAAATGTGCCCCCCGTGTGCATTTATACATTACCTGTCCTGTTGCAGCCTCTGCGGATGTCCCATAACCTCCGGGCGGTATTCCGCATGCGCTACTGGCGCATAGCATTTGGCGTCAGCACATAATGTCTGACGTCAGACGCTAGGCGCCAGTAGCTGGATAGCCGCCCAGATGTTACGGAACAACGCACGGAGACTGCAACCAAGAAACTTCAGCCCGACATCTTGCAGCATGCGCAATAGACAAAGCGATAAATGTCTGGCCGGAAATTGGTTGCTTTGTCGGTCGGGCATGCACTTAGCGGTACCGATTTTCATCCAATTTGTTTATAATAATCGAATTGGATGGTCAATCAGCCGCCAAATCGCCTAATGTATGGGCACCTATCAAGCTGCAAAAAAGAAACACCTTAAAAATAGCACCACTCAGAAGATTTTGAAAAAAAATATATATACATGATCTTTATTTCAACATGATCAAAAATAGCATGAATTTGACACTAATGATAACACAATGTTTAAAACCACTAAAAACAAACTAATTTGCATACAATTCCTTGCCACATATAATATATATCCCTGCAAGATACAATTATCTGTCATCTAAAACCACTTGTATAATGGTGATTGTCGACCCATTGTGGGCTCACACAATGAGCCCACAGATGGATGAACTCAGGTTCAGCATTGGATTAGTGGTGCAATAGTGCAATAAGTGCATGGTTGTCATGCATTAGAAAACCTGCATCAGAAAAGTGACAAGTGCAACACATGTAGCCAAACTCATCTCATCAATCAATAAAGTGCAAGCAGTGCTATAACCTGTTAAATACAAACAGTCTGATGTCAGGTAAAAAGTGGTATTAGGAGCAGCCTAGAAAGTAGAGTGCTAATAGATTATTAGTGCGAACAGATACTTGTGGCAAGGACAGAACAGTGGCAAGATATTGTATGCTAATTCGTTTGTTTTTAATGGTTTTAAACATTGTGTTATCATTAGTGTTAATTTCATGCTATTTTTGATCATGTTGAAATAAAGATCCTGTATGTACAGTATATGTTTTCAAAATCAACTGAGTGGTGCTATTTTTAAGGGGTTTCTGTTTTACAGCTTGATAATTGCTTACATAACCTGAAATTGACCAGACACTGGTAGATTGATCTGGTCTGCTAGATAAACCCCAGAGCAAAACAGAATATTTAAAGCTAATCAGAAGAGAAACACAAGAGCTATCAAGAAAAATGCCAGCCACCTGTCAGTGATGCTGATCCTTTGTTTATAACGGGGACTTGGGTGAATTTCTAAAATGTATTGGACTAACGACTTCCCATAGATCCCACATGAAGCTTCATCCTGCCCCATGTACTCGATGGGCTTCCTTGCTGTCCTCCTAGGTGACTCAGTTCTTCTTCAACATTTGCTGCTGAATCCCAGTTGCACCAGTCAGGCTGCACTGTGCAATCCACAGCAAGGCTGCACTGTGCAATCCGCAGCAAGGCTGCACGCATGCGTTCATCATGCCTCCATCAAGGAAGCTTTCTGCGCCTGTGCTGGTAGTATGTGCAGTGCAGCCTGACTGGTACGACTGGGACCCAATTACCAGCAAAGATTGAAGAAGAACGGCGCCTCCCGGGAGGACGCAGAGGAAGCCCTCGGAGCACACGGGCTAAAGGAAGCCCAGGGTAAGTATAAATACTACTCATTAGTTCCTCTCAGGTACAGCCGGAGGTCCCCCACAGTAATCTCAAGTGCAGAGCTCTGTATCTGAGATGTGTGCACTGTGTGCTATGCATGTCCTGTGTTACACAAAATTTACTATCAAATTTACTATCAAACTAGCAAATTTACTATCATATGCATAAAAAATGGGAGGCTGAGCACGGGTTTTAATTAACCGCTGATGTGCATTAAAATCTCATCTACAGAAAAGTTGTAAGCATAGTGCATTTTATTCTTCCTTGTATGTATGCAGAATAAAGTGATAATTACTATCACATGTGGCCTACACAATGCACGGTCACACATCTGACTGTCATTAGGAACTCTAACTGCAGAGGATAGATTTCCTGACCTTAACTGACTGCACCCCACCTGTCATATGAGTGCAATCATACTTAGGTTCGCCATTCATACTATTGCTTGCTTCATTGCGAGACACTGTAGTTTGACTCATACAAAATTATTGTGGTTCATGTCATAGCACTAGTATGCAAAGGAACAATGTATTATGTTTATCAACATTAAATGTGTTAATTAACTTTTCTTCTTCGTTGCCACCAGGTTAGGTAGGCATCATCAATCTCCTCTTTCTATCCTCTCCTTGCCAGCACTATTTTTTTTTTTTGGGGGGTTAAAAAGTTTTTAAAATGAAGAAAGCAGTGGTGGACTTATTCCTTCGAAGTACACACAGAATGCTGTTGATTTTTTCAACAACAAAAAAAATAGTTTATTTACATACTCCAGACAGGTGCAACGCGTTTCGTGGGTATATCCCACTTCCTTAGGCTATAAAGGGGGAGCATATAACTCATGTAGGACTGTTACCAAGCTTAGCACCTCAGAGGCTTGTATGAGCTCACTGGCTCTAGCCTGCTGATCACCTGACATCTAACTGCTAAACAGTAACCAGCACAACTGCCATCTATGTGTTTACTGTTTACCTACATCAGTGTTTTGTTTCAGCTAACATCAGGAAATATGCTTGAAGAAGAGGACTAGATCCCAGAAAGCTTGCATTATTTAACTTTATCAGTTAGCCATTAAAACGTATTACTTTTACAAGACTTTGTTTTTTTTCTACCTATGTCACATGATAAATGCTAGAGGCCAAACACTAGGGGCACAGAGGCACGTACCTTACGTGACCACTAGAGGCCTCGAGTGTTTGCCCTCTAGCATTTGTGACATGACACAGGTACCCTGGGAGAGATGACAAACAGGGAGGAGTGACCAGTGGTGAAGACATGGGAGAAATCGCTGGTGGACAAGTGAGTGTAAGCTCCGCTGCCTACACTGCACATTGCTCGTTGGGAAATCCTGACCCGCCGCGATTGAGCAAAATCTTCCATCAGGCATGATCGACTGAATTGATCAATTTTGACCGGAAATCAACTGGGAATGATTTGCGGCATCGATTTCTAGCAGATTTAATCAAGTGATCGAATCTGCTGGATATCAATGGAAAAAGATCTACCAGTATATGGCCACCTTAACTCTTCATGGGATCAGATCAGAATGGTTAGTCTTGGCTCCTCCCTTGACCACGTCGCTGGTTCACCAATTCATAGCAGGAATGGCCCACAAGATTCGCCATTTTGCAGATGCTCTGATCCAGCTGCCTACCAATCACAATTTCGTCCCCCTCAAAGTCGCTCATGTGACCATTTTAACTGCTTCCGACACATCAGACTCAAGAACTGATTATTTGCTACTTCATATATTTCACCTCATCACAGGAGCCCTTTTAACCAGATAATCAATGTTCTTCAGTTTACTTGTCAGCGGCTTTATTGCTGTGGCTGATTGGCGTCTGTTTACCTTAGTTAATGTCGCTGTTGCTAGGAATATGCATGTGTCTATGTATACAAAAACCTTTTTATTTTAATTAATTGATGATAAACAGCTTTGCAATTAACTAGGATAACATTTTTTTTTTCATTTTACAGAAATTGCTATAGACAGTATTTTTCTGTAGTGAGTTGGCTGATTCAACTTTGCTACATGCAGCGAGCGCACAACAGTGTCTCCTGGGAGCTGGTTCATGCAAAGCATTATCCCGCTGAGAGAGTGGAAATATACCCATTAGGCATTCTTCCTGCAGACACCAGGCAGACCTGAGCAGAATTTTTAAATATGCCTCGAGATTTTTTTTACTCTCTATTTTTTCCACCCCCACACACCTCCCAATCGTTTTTATTTACTCAAGATTAAGACATTTCCTTCAGCATCAGGCAATCTATATTTCCCCCCCACCATGCACAAGAGTATTTTTATTATAAAATCGGGAAACAACAAAAATATGTCTATATACAGTATATACCGTATATATTGCACTAGTGGTACTGAAAGCAATATTGTAGCTCTGGATTTGGAAGAGGGGAGATGATGAACAGGAGGAGGAGAACTACAAACAAGTCTTCAGGTTCTGGCACCTGTATGAACGGAAGGGGAGTGCAGAGCTCCAATGAGACAGTCCGCTTTGCCAGCCACAACTGCAGCAAAAACACTCACTGAGCACCGGTTATAGCAGGGCACTGCGGAGGGGTAACCCCAAAGAGCCCGGAAGACTTGGCGGCACATGGATCGCTACCTAACGCATTCTGAAAATAAACAGAGCAAGCGTCAATCCTGGGTCCAAGAGGGCTGCCGATGGAGTCAGCCACGAGGTGGACCGTGTGGCTTCCCCTACAACATGGAGCAAATTAAGCCGTGGGACAGCAAGCCAGAGGAACACAGTAAGTTTGATGCTGTGATGGGGAGCTCAGAGTTAAACATGAATAAGCTGGCTCCATAAGTGAAGCTGAGCGCCGTCATAGCCGCAATGCTATGCTGCGCACCCCGCGTAGTGGTAATTCAGGGCTCTGGCAGCTGCCTCCAATAGTATTTAAAGGAGAACTGTAGATTTACTTCTATGCTTTGGGTCGTTGTCCTGTTGCAACACCCATCTTCTGCTGAGCTTCAGCTGGTGGACAGATGGCCTTAAAGGACAACTGTAGTTAAAGGTATATGGAGGCTTCCATATTTATTTCCTTTTAAGCAATACCAGTTGCCTGGCTATCATGCTGATCATCTGCCTCTAATACTTTTAGCCCTAGACCCTGAACAAGCATGCAGCAGATCAAGTATTTCTGACATTTTTGTCACATCTGACAAGATTAGCTGCATGCTTGTTTCTGGTGTTATTCACACTACTGCAGGCAAATAGATCAGCAGGGCTGCCAGGCAACTGGTATTGCTTAAAGGGACTCCGAGGAGTGCCCAAATTTAAAAGTATAGACTTACCTGGGGCTTCTTCCAGCTCAGGGTAGGCGGCGAGGTCCTGCGGCGTCCTCCTGGCTTGTATCCTTCAGCCTCCGCCGCCCCCCCGTTTTCAGCGTCGCCCAGCGACACCCAGGCCTGGTGTCATCCGGCTCTTCCTGATTAATGATGCAATGGGTCATCATGCCGGCTGCTTTGTGTCATCACGGTGGCCGGCATGACAGGTCTGCGCATGCGCGGGTTTTCCGTGCATGTGCAGACCTGTCAAGCCGGCCGCCGTGGTGACGTGAAGCGGCCGGCGTGATGTTGTCCTTCAGTTGTTCTTTAAAGAGACACTGAAGCGGAAAAAAAATTATGATATAATGAATTAGTTGTATAGTACAGATAAGAAATAAAGCATTAGGAGCAGAGACATACGGTAAGTCTAATATTTGTTTCCAGTACAGGGAGAGTTACGAAACTGACTTCTGATTAGGTTATCTCGACTGTATTGTGCTTTTCTTTTGCAGAGAACAGTTCATGATAGGTCAAAAGTTCACTGCCTGTTCTGTAAAAACATTTAGAATGCTGAGTAATGTGTAAACTGCAAATATTAGAGAATGATGCAATGTTATAAAAAAACACTCTAACTGAAAATAAAAATATGAGAATTTTTTTTTTGCTACCAATGTTCTAGTAAATACCCCACTACATAACTAATTCATGATATCATAATTTTTTTTCGCTTCAGTGCCTCTTTAACGCCGCCTCGGAGTTTAGCAGCAGCAGGGATAGCGGTTATTCAGCTCTCCCCGCACCGAAGTGAGCGGTGGCGCCACAATATGTACTCTCCATTAGCTGGCACCAGAGTTACAGGACATGATCCAAGAAGCTGTGGCACAGTTGCTGAAAAAGCTGCAAAAAGATGTCCAAGCTCACACCGCACACATCAAGCAGGCAGAGTAGCGCATATCTAACGTTGAGGATGTCAGCCCAGAGCCCAATCACAAGCTAAGATTCACAAACTTGAAATAGAAAATGCTGCAAAGGAAGACAAAAATGCAGGATCTAGAAAATAGATCAAGGAGCTGCAATGTGCGGGCGATAAGCCTCCCCTAATCCCATATTTCTGCTTCCTTTCCTCATCTCTGCTCCACCGGGATTCCACAACTTTTAGGCTTACCTGGCCCATACAAAGTAGAAAGAGCTCACAGAGTGGGCCCCCATGAACTGGTCTTAACAATGCGGTTTGTCAGAATCTGGTGAAGTACCTGAATTATTCTAAAAAAGAAGCTATCATGAGAGCCTATAGACAGCTACAGCAGCCACTGAAGTATCATTATTCAACGACTACTCACTGGAGATATCAAAATAATGCCCATGATTTATTAAAGGGGCACTACAGCGAAAAGCTGCAAAATTTAAAATACTGTATGTGCAAACATATACAAATAAGAAGTACATTTTTTCCAGAGTAAAATGAGCCATAAATTACTTTTCTCCTATGTTGCTATCACTTACAGTAGGTAGTAGAAATCTGACAGAAGTGGCAGGTTTTGGACTAGTCCATCTCTTCATAGGGAATTCTTAGCAAGGCTTTTATTCTTTATAAAGATATTCCCTAAAAAAGATTTAAACAATAATGCTGGCCAGCTACCCTGCTCGCTACACAATTTTTTGGCAGTTGGACAGAGCAACTGCCATTCACTAAGTGCTTTGGAAAATAAATATATTCCTCAGAATCCCCTATAAAGAGATGGACTAGTCCAAAACTTGTCACTTCTGTCAGACTTATACTACCTACTGTAAGTGATAGATACATAGGAGAAAAGTAATTTATGGCTCATTTTACTCTGGAGAAAACGTACTTATTTGTATATGTTTGCACATATTTAAAATGTTACAGTTTTTCACTGTAGTGCCCCTTTAAGGCTGGCTTGCAATGTGTGGAGAGAAAATGGAGGTTCTCCCTAGTGTTGATCGAACACCCAGATGTTCGGGTTTGGGTCGGCTCGGCCGAACATCGTCCAAATGTTCGGTATATTCGGCCGAACACTCAACCCTGTTGAAGTCTATGGGGACCCGAGCCGTGGGGGGCCGCAGAGCTGGAGGGATAGTGGGCAGGAAGGGGGTATTGTGCCTAGTGGCAGGGAGGGGAGACGGACCTTCCCCTCCCTCATGCTGGCCAGCTACCCTGCTCGCTACACAATTTTTTGGCAGTTGGACAGAGCAACTGCCATTCACTAAGTGCTTTGGAAAATAAATATATCCCTCAGAATCCCCTATAAAGAGTAGAGATGTCGCGAACCTCCGATTTTCGGTTCGCGAACCGGGTTCGCAAACTTCCGCAGAAGGTTCGGTTCGCGAACCGCAATAGACTTCAATGGGGAGGCGAACTTTGAAAAATAGAAAAAATTATGCTGGCCACAAAAGTGATGGAAAAGATGTTTCAAGGGGTCTAACACCTGGAGGGGGGCATGGCGGAGTGGGATACATGCCAAAAGTCCCGGTGAAAAATCTGGATGTGACGCAAAGCAGCGTTTTAAGGGCAGAAATCACATTGAATGCTAAATTGCAGGCCTAACGTGCTTTCAAACATCTTGCATGTGTATACATCAAACAGGGAGTGTAATTAGAGTACTGGTTCACTCAACAGTAAAGGTACTTAAGATGCAGTGAGGTGGGTTCTCACTCAACACAACAGGTAGTTAGATGCAGTAAGCTGGGTTCACTCAACACAAGGCTAGGTATATGCAGTGATGAGGTGGGTTAAGTAAACACAACAGGTACTGGGTAGTTAGATGCAGTGAGCTGGGTTCACTCAACAGTAAAGGTACTTAAGATGCAGTGAGGTGGGTTCTCACTCAACACAACAGGTAGTTAGATGCAGTGAGGTGGCCAGGTGGGTTCACACTCAACACAACAGGTAGTTAGATGCAGTGAGCTGGGTTCACTCAACAGTAAAGGTACTTAAGATGCAGTGAGGTGGGTTCTCACTCAACACAACAGGTAGTTAGATGCAGTGAGGTGGCCAGGTGGGTTCACACTCAACACAACAGGTAGTTAGATGCAGTGAGCTGGGTTCACTCAACACCACGCTAGGTATATGCAGTGATGATGTGGGTTAAGTAAACACAACAGGTACTGGGTAGTTAGATGCAGTGAGCTGGGTTCACTGAACAGTATACAGTAAAGGTACTTAAGATGCAGTGAGGTGGGTTTTCACTCAACACAACAGGTAGTTAGACTTAGATGCAGTGAGCTGGGTTCACTCAACACAACGCTAGGTATATGCAGTGATGAGGTGGGTTAAGTAAACACAACAGGTACTGGGTAGTTAGATGCAGTGAGCTGGGTTCACTCAACAGTAAAGGTACTTAAGATGCAGTGAGGTGGGTTCTCACTCAACACAACAGGTAGTTAGATGCAGTGAGGTGGCCAGGTGGGTTCACACTCAACACAACAGGTAGTTAGATGCAGTGAGCTGGGTTCACTCAACAGTAAAGGTACTTAAGATGCAGTGAGGTGGGTTCTCACTCAACACAACAGGTAGTTAGATGCAGTGAGGTGGCCAGGTGGGTTCACACTCAACACAACAGGTAGTTAGATGCAGTGAGCTGGGTTCACTCAACACCACGCTAGGTATATGCAGTGATGATGTGGGTTAAGTAAACACAACAGGTACTGGGTAGTTAGATGCAGTGAGCTGGGTTCACTGAACAGTATACAGTAAAGGTACTTAAGATGCAGTGAGGTGGGTTCTCACTCAACACAACAGGTAGTTAGACTTAGATGCAGTGAGCTGGGTTCACTCAACACAACGCTAGGTATATGCAGTGATGAGGTGGGTTAAGTAAACACAACAGGTACTGGGTAGTTAGATGCAGTGGGCTGGGTTCACTCAACACAAAGCTAGGTATATGCAGTGATGAGGTGGGTTAAGTAAACACAACAGGTACTGGGGTATATGCAGTACTGGGTAGTACAATGTGCAGCTCCCTGTCACACACACAGGCAGTCAGTCACTGAATGTGCTGGGCTGCTGGCAGTGGCACACACACTATCAATTAGCAAGGCTGTGCATGCAACAAAAGTGTCAGAAAAAAAAAATGTACAGGTTGAGCTCTGAAAAGAGCTGTTGCTGGGTGCTTTAAAAGCAATATTAATCAGTCAGGAACAAGCAAAGCAGCCTAGAACCTAACTAATCTGTCCCGAAGAGAAAAAGTCTGCAGCAGCTGTCCCTTTCCTCTCTCTAGCAGGCACACGAGTGACTGTAATGGCCGCCGGAGGCTGCCTTATATAAGGGGGGGGTGGGGCTCCAGGGCTTACTGTAGCCTGAATGGCTACAATGTGCCTGCTGACTGTGATGCAGAGGGTCAAAGTTGACCCTCATAGTGCATTATGGGGCGAATCGAACTTCCGGAAAAGTTCGCCTGGCGCAGGCGAACGCGAACCCCCAATGTTCGCCTGGAACCGTTCGCCAGCGAACCGTTCGGTACACCTCTAATAAAGAGATGGACTAGTCCAAAACTTGTCACTTCTGTCAGACTTATACTACCTACTGTAAGTGATAGCAACATAGGAGAAAAGTAATTTATGGCTCATTTTACTCTGGAGAAAACGTACTTATTTGTATATGTTTGCACATATTTAAAATGTTACAGTTTTTCACTGTAGTGCCCCTTTAAGGCTGGCTTGCAATGTGTGGAGAGAAAATGGAGGTTCTCCCTAGTGTTGATCGAACACCCAGATGTTCGGGTTTGGGTCGGCTCGGCCGAACATCGTCCAAATGTTCGGTATATTCGGCCGAACACTCAACCCTATTGAAGTCTATGGGGACCCGAGCCGTGGGGGGCCGCAGAGCTGGAGGGATAGTGGGCAGGAAGGGGGTATTGTGCCTAGTGGCAGGGAGGGGAGATGGACCTTCCCCTCCCTCACCTGGGTCCCCCGACCTCCGCTCCCCTCCAGCTTTAAAAAGTTAAGTAGCATCTGCTACTATTAAGAGGTAACGGCCGGGGATCACTCACCTCTTCCGCGTTCCAGCGTGCGATCCACTGACGTCACTTCCTGCAACGCCGTCCACTTACAATACCGTGGGCGGCGTTGCAGGAAGTGGCGTCAGTGGAACGCACGCTGGAACCGGAAGAGTTGAGTGATCCCCGCCCATTACCTCTTAATAGTAGCGGATGCTACTTAACTTTTTAAAGCTGGAGGGGAGCGGAGGTCGGGGGACCCAGGTGAGGGAGGGAAAGGTCCGTCTCCCCTTCCCGCCGCTAGGCCCATTACCCCCTTCCTGCCCGCTACCTCTCCAGCTAGGGGCCCCGAACAGCGTGGCCGAGCGGCCGAGCACCATGAGGTGCTCGGATGGGTACGAACCGAACCCGACCACCCCGATATTCGGGGAATAACGAACAGTGGCGAATACTGTTCGATCAACATTGCTTCTCCCTGGCTGCAATACTCACTCAGCCATACTATGACTCAATTAACTTAGTAGTGGCTGCGGTAGTGAAGTATCGCGGTCGTGCTACAGCACTATCGCACAGCAATTAGAAGAATCGTGTGTAACTTCAGAGCACATGCTATACTGATAGAACCGCACGTAGCGTTCATGTGCTAATTTTATCCCGCAATACTTGTGCACGGTAGGTTTACTGCTTTTTAGTGAATCATGCTGATGGTCAAACACCGCAAGAAGTCACAGAGGGAGCTGAAGAAACCGGTTGAAGTGGCGTAATTATGTTAACATGTTTCTTGATTTTTGTTGCCCACTCTATAAACTGAATCTCCTAAGGCACTTTGTTGACCCGAGGAAGCGGGCAGAGACCCATAAAACATGTTGTCTTGAATAAACCTTACCTGATCTAAACCCTCATTATCTGGGTTAGTTCATCTGGAGAGGTAAGATACCTTCTATACTTTATTCTATCATATTTTACTCTGAGAGATACACATTTTTGGGGCGCCTCCACCCCTCTACAACTTAACGTTATGGTCAATTTGCAGTACAGTACAGTATGGTCAAAGCATACAGTACATAAAAAGTATGCTTCACTGGAACTGTAAACACACGTTACCCCATACCACATACTGCCTTGGAGTTGTACCAATGGATGTGAATGTACCATTACAATATAATTGGAAGCTATTATATTACATTGTCCAATGTTACACAATCTGTCAATGTGAAAGTAGCCTCAGGTTAGGAATTAAATAGGAGCTTTTACATGGGGTATGTGACTGAACAGAATCGTGCAAGTTTTTTGTAACCTAATACATTTAATTTAGTTTTTTGTTTTTGTTTTTTTAATTGGACTGTTTTGTTTTTGTGTGGCTGTTGTGTCTCCGCTTATTTTATATGGAAGTTTCTGTGGATGGATGAGTATATGAAAGGTTTATAAAATGTGTTGCTTGAAATATGACCACAACCCTCAAGCGCCTGTTTCTGATTGATTCCATTTAATGCTACTATAAGGGAAGGGAAATGGTCCTAAAATTTGTCTATTCGTTAGTCAAGATACGAGAATTTAAAATCCAAGAAATTATTCAACCAAACTAAGTTCCTAAGACTGAACTATCAGTTCTTTTTTTATGAAGGAAAATTATGCACAGCAGGTCATGAAACTGTACATAGAAAATCTGTTCCAGTAGACCAATTCTGAAGAGTACCCAGTGTGGGAGAGAACTGCAGCCAGTAAAGGTATGGTCTGGCGGCCACAGCCAGAATATGAGTTAGACCAATTTATTCTTAATTATCATTATTATTGATCATTTGAACACCAACATCTTCTGTGGCACTGTACTTCCCTAACGGGAGGCAGTCTGCAGGGAGGGAGTAATACTTCTTATCTATGCCAATTACACTATTGTTCACACTGCAAGCAAGGTTCTCTGCTGTCCAGCCCCTTTGCCTTCTTGCAGCTGCTCTCTGACTGCCCACGCGGCCCCTGGGAGGTGACGCCATCACACTTCCTCCCTCCCTGACCAGCCCAAGCAACTCTCTGCCTATGCACGCAACTTGCAAGTTTGTTTTTTGCCGAGCGGTGTCCAGCTGCTAGCGCACCATTCCATTGTAACAATATTTTTAGATTGCCAGGCCCGCCCGGCCTGATCTATGTAAAGCCCCTGTGAGCCCCGGAAATTAAAGGGCCCTCTTGCACGGCGTTATGTCTGCCACTGTACACCTTTGCTTTTTTCCTCATGCATGAATAATATGAGATACAGTATGCATGGAATCAGGAAATTTGGGCACCTGCGGCTAATGGAGGATTTGGGCACCCCATAGGTGCTAAGGCAAGTATCAGCTATAAGGTGCCCAAAGCAGAGATTTGGGTGCTCGATAAATAGTGGCCACTGGGACCATCTAATCAAATTTTTTTTGTTTTTAAAAATTAGAAAGTTATAGTTTTTGAAAATGTTTGTTTTTTTGTATTTATGAAATGTTTGTTGCTGAACGTTATCAATTTGAAAATTATAAGGTTGGGAAGGGATTGTTAGGAAATGGGGTTTTAGGGTCAGGTGTCAGGAAGGGGGGTTTTAGAGTCAGGCGTCAAGAATGGGGGTTTTAGGGTTAAGCATCAGGAATTGGTGGGTTTCAGGGTTAGGCATCAGGAAGGGAGGTTTTAGGGTTAGGCATCAGGAAGTGGGGTTTTAGGTTTAGGCGTCAGGAAGGGGGGGTTTAGCATTAGGAAGGTGGGTTTTAGGGTTAGGCATAAAGTTAAGGTTAGGCATCAGGGGGAGGAGGGTTCTGTGTGAGAGTGGGAATAGGTTTAGTTGTACTAAAATATCAGTAAGATTTACCAATGTTTTACTATCATCATTACCACTATAAATATTTTTTTTCATTTTTATTTAGGGCCCATTTCACAACAGTAGTTATTATTTAGACTTATATCGGCTTCACTCGGAGCCCATTTATTTATTGTTTGGACCAATATCGGCTTCACCCAGAACCCATTTATTTATCAATTAGACTTATATCAGCTTCACCTAGTGCCCAATTTTTATGCATACGTATGCAGAAACTTATTACCTACATTATCACTAGGCAATTGACCTCGAGGAGAGGGCCAGCGCATACCACAAAGGCTGCATCTGGAATGACCAACAGCTCACATGTGCAGCACCTATAATAAGCTATCTGCACACTTTGCATTCAATTCAGATGCAAATCATATGCATAACTACTATTACTTACCATGCAAATGGGAAACTCAGGAATACAGGCTGGGAGCAGCTAACCTGGTAGTTACATACTAGCAAAATTATGGAAGGGGGGGAGGTTGCGCATCCCTAAAAACATGCTGCAATTGACTGGTCACTCAGGCATGTAGCACCTCTATTAGGCTGAAAATGCATGCCCTGCGTCCAAAACAAATGCTACATTTATTACACTATGGAGGAACTTGTGAGCTGTTGGTCATTTCAGATGCAGCCTTTGTGGTATGCGCTGGCCCTCTCCTCGCTGTCTATTAAAATGTAAGTTACACATTTTTGCTTAGCTGCTCCCAAGGTTATACATATGTTGTTTTTAATTTAGGTTAGGCCACTTGCCCGGGAGGTCTGCCTCACCGTGGCGCAAGTGTTCAGTATATAATACTTTGCATGCAAACTATAGTGGAAGCCAAAGTTCCTCCATAGTGTAATAAATGTAGCATTTGTTTTGGACACAGGGCATGCATTTTCAGCCTAAAAGAGGTGCTGCATGCCTAATAGAGGTGCTGCATTCCATAATAGGCAATTGACCTGTCTCTTCTGGATTAGTCTGGTGTTGACAATTGATTTGTTGTATTTGAGAGATGTTCAATAATAGCATTCCCTACACAGGGGGTTTGTGATACAAACAACTTACATGTCATGTAAATAGATGTTTACACTTATTACATGTTAAGGTCAATTAAAAGCCAGTATTCATTTCCCCACATGAGACTTGCTGAAATGACCCATGATGGCTTGGTGCAATGTTATGTGACTATGTTACAATACGTAAATGCAGATTTACGTCTGGTTTGAGGCTAGAGAAGCAGGAGAAACACATGCTACTACGCTGTCCTGGTTTTTTAGCAATCGTAAGTCATTTAAAACACGTCTGTTTTTTTTCCTGATTTATGACCCCTGCAAGATTTTTTTTTATTTGTGCATTTTGAAACAGTGCAGCCTTTATTTATAGTTGTGGTTAATTTACAATCACAATGGTGTAACTGGTTAAAGGAATTTCTCTGCATAGTTAAAACTTGCCTGGGGTCAGGTTTAAATTACCTGCAGTCCTACAGCGTAGATGATTCACCCCAGGTGACCAGAAATCTACAACAGCAACTAGCTATGTAATTTGGGTAACGTTTGTTAAAGTGACACTGAAGCGAAAATAAACGTATGATATAATGAATTGTATGTGTAGTACAGCTAAGAAATAGAACATTACTTAGGGCTGGTGCACACCGAGCGGCTTTTTGGGTGTTTTCAGATCCGCTTGCGGCTGCGGATCTGCTTGGTCAATGTATCTCAATGGGGTGGTGCACACCAGAGCGGCAGGCGTTTTGCAGAAACGAAAAATGCCTGGGTGAGGCATTTTTTGGATTGCGGATGCGTTTCTGCCTCAATGTTAAGTATAGGAAAAACGCAAACCGCTCTGAAAAACGGCACTTCAGAGCGGTTTGCCAGGCGGTTTTTGTTACAGTAGCTGTTCAGTAACAGCTTTACTGTAACAATACAGGAAATCTACTACACCAAAACCGCAAAACGCTAGCTGAAATGCTACAGAAAAAGAAGAAAAAGCGTTTCAAAATCTGCTAGCATTTTGCGGATCTGCTAGCGGGTTTTGGTGTGCACCAGCCCTCAGTGATGTAACGATTCTAATATTGTTTCCAGTACAGGAAGAGTCAGGGCCCGTTTCTACTTGAGCTGCACGTGTCTGCAAGATGCGCAGCAGCACTTCCGGCTCTGCGGCTATGAAGACGTATCCCATTAGCCGTGCCATGCAGCCTCCCGCACCATTTTGGATGGCAATGTCGGCCAAATTGCTAGTGCAAGCGATTCAGCCAGTGGCGCCATTATACCCTATGGCAGAGTTTCCCCGCACGATTTGCCTGCAGGGAAAATCTTTGCATTTGGCGCGGAAGCCGCGCCAGTGGAAACAAGCCCTTAAAGTGGACCTTTCACAGGACACAAGGAAAATGTAACAGAAATGCACCCTGTATGTATTTAAAGAGTTTAGCCTGTGTAATTTCCCCTCATTTGTGTCTAATCACTAGTTGTAAATTGATCTCCCCCTGTGTCACATGACTGCCCATGGCAGATAAGCAGATAAGCCCATTTGAAAATACAGGCTATAAAAAATATGTCTGCTTCCATGAATCAGGAAATAGAATCAGTGCAGATATATTTAGGATTTGTATCAGGTGTAACAAAGAAATGCTTTTTGTTTACAGGTTATTATGCTGTTGTGTATCTCTTAGAGCAGAGAGGACATTTGGAGTTCAGGTCCACTTTAAAGGATACCCAAAGTGACATGTGACATGATGAGATAGACATGGGTATGTACAGTGCCTAGCGCACAAACAACTATGCTGTGTTCCTTTTTTTTCTTTCTCTGCCTGACAGAGTTAAATATCAGGTATGTAAGTGGCTGACTCAGTCCTGACTCAGACAGGAAGTGACTACAGTGTGACCCTCACTGATAAGATATTCCCCTTTTATCTTGTTCTTGCTCTCAGAAGCCATTTTCTGCTAGGAAACTGTTTTATATGGAATTTCTTATCGGTGAGGGTCACACTGTAGTCACTTCCTGTCAGGACTAAGTCAGCCACTTACATACCTGATATTTAACCCTTTCAGGCAGAGAAAGAGAAAAAGAAACATCAGCTGTTATCTATGCAAAAGAGCTTCTCTGAGCTTTCAGACCCAACCTGGGTCACTACAGTCCTGTTTTATGAAGCACTTGTACATCAAAGAAACAGTCAGAGACTGATTTAGATAAGAGTTTTACTGCAGGGAAGATGAAAGGACCATTAGCTCTGCTTGTTTTATAGTTAACCACTTAACGATCAGCCAACGCCGATAGGCGGCGGCTGGTCGCACTGGTGTTTCCATGGAAACGGCCGTTCGAGCAGCCGTTCCCTGTCAGTTCACGGAGGGAGTCTCCGTGAACAGCCTGCGAGCCTCCTATCGAGGCTCACAGGCGAAATGTAAACACCCGGGGAAGAAATCCCCGGTGTTTACATCACGCGGCGCAAAGGAGATCGGCGATCCTCGGCCTCTGATTGGCTGGGGATCGCCGGCATCTGATAGGCTGAAGCCTATATGAGGCAGTACAGGACGGATCGCTGTCCTGTACCGCCTATCTTGGGCAGGAGAGGGAGGGAAGGAGAGGGAGGGGGGAATAGCGATGTGGAGGGGGGCTTTGAGGAGCCCCCCCCCCCTAGGCGAAAGTGAACGGCGGCGATCAGACCCCCCCCCAGCAGGACATCCCCCTAGTGGGGAAAAAAAGGGGGAAGCCTGATCGCCCTGCCTGCCACACGATCTGTGCGGGGGGCTGAAAAGCAATTGCAAATATGACAGAGTTATGCAATGGAATAAAAAAAAAAAAGACTATATATCTGAAAATAAAAATATGAGACTATTTTCTTTTGTACTTATGTTCTATTAATTATCCGTACTACACATACAATTCATTATGAGTTTTTTGTGTTTGTTTTTTTGCTTCAGTGTCACTTTAATATTGCAGACTATCCAGCATGTACAATTGCACAACACTTTTTAAATGTGTGCAATTGAACACTCTGGAACTCTGGAAAAAGGAATTTGAATGATGGATGATATAATAAGTTATGCCTGGTACACACCATGCAATTTCCCATCAGATAGATGTGTCAAATCGATTATTACCAATTGTTAATTGTGAAATCAATTATTTCCAACATGCCTGATCTGATTTCCAATCATTTTTCTGATCGATTTCAGAAATAATTGATTTGACTTGTCTATCTGACAGGAAATTGCTTGATGTGTACAAGGCATTAAACACATTCCCTTGATATACTGATGGATATTTTTGCTATGCAGAGAAGGATATGGGGGCTGCCATATTTGTTTCCTTTTAAGCAATACCAGTTGCCTGGCAGTCCTGCTTATTTTTCTGGATTCTGCAGAGTCTGAATCACACACCTTAAAACAAGGATGCAGTCAGTGAGTTCAGGCTTTAGGATACATTCACACCATGCATGTTGTGTTATAATGTAGGTTATGACAGCAGAGCAATGCAGTGTATAAGATAGCTTAACTGCCAAAAGTTTGCTTAATCTTTTGCTTTTAGAGAACCCGAGGTGGGGTTCTGACAATGCTATCCACATACAGAGGCTGGGTCTGCTTATACTCTCCAGCCTCTGTTGCTATCCAGATCCCCTCTAAGCCCCCCCTGCACTCTGCTATCCCCCATAAATCACAGCTGTGCTGTCGACACGCAGTGTGTCGTAGTGGGCTGTGTTTACCTATGTACTGTCAGTCTCTGCACTCCCCCCGCCTCCTGCATAGCTCCGGTCCCCGCCCGCCTCCCCTCCCCGCTCGGCTGTGACTTATGGGGCATAGCAGAGCGCAGGGGGAACTTAGGGGGGATCTGGATAGCAACAGAGGCTGGGCAGTATAGGCAGACCCAGCCTCTGTGTGCAAATAGCACTGTCAGAACCCCACCTCGGGTTCTCTTTAAAGAGGAACTTTAACCAAGGATTGAATTTAATTCCAATCAGTAGCAGATGCCCCTTTAACCATGAGGAATCTTTACCTTTTCTTGAATAGATCATCAGAGGTGTCTGTATGGCTGATATTGTGGTGAAACCCCTCCCACAGTGTGATGTCATGACCATGGTCCTGACAGTTTCCTGTCTGGAAACCTCGTTGCACTGTGGGAAATGACAACTTTTTCCAACTTCCAAGCAAGCAATCTCTCCCACTTTTGCATAGAGCTCTAAGTAAAAAACATTCTGTACAGATCGCCTGGCAGAACTAAAGATGTTGCCACTAGTGATTAATTTCAGAAGGTAAATCCAGTAGAGGAAAGATTTTACAATGGGCAAACGCTGACTAAATAATATATTAATGAATACATTTGTAAACAATAAGCAATTTTATTCCTTACATTATTTTCACTACAGTTCCTCTTTAAGTTTGCCAATAAATGGTATCACCCTGATTCAAAACGTCTTGCTTGTCCTGATATCAGTGGAAGAAGGTTGTCAGGATGGCGACATCCATTGATGGAGCTGGAGAACTTACCAAGGGGTAGGAGTTGGTGAAACATTTCCTATCATATATACAAGTGTGTCTCATTTTGTCCAACATTTTCTGCAACCTTCTTTGCAAATCCCTAATGACCGTTTTATGACCTATTTATCATCACAGTCAGGGTTGGATTTACCATAAGGCACTGTAGGCACGTGCCTACAGGCGCCTGATGATGGAAAGGTGGCGCACTTGCCTCTCTGAGCATCTCCCTCCCTACTTCCCTAAAGGTGGCCATACACTGGTCGATCTGCTATCAGATTCGACCAACAGATAGATCCCTCTCTGATCGAATCTGATCAGAGAAGGATCGTATGGCCACCTTTACTGCAAACAGATTGTGAATCAATTTCAGCCTGAAACCGATCACAATCTGTGGAGCTGCCGCACCCCCTCCCCCCTGCATACATTACCTGTTCCGGCCGGCGCGAGTCCCCCTCTGTCCCCACAGCTTCTTCTCCGCTCCGGGCTCCAGACCATTCCTGCAGCTACTGAACTTCCTGTCCAGGGGAAGTTTAAACGGTAGAGGGCGCTCTACTGTTTAAACTTCCTGCCGGGACAGGAAGTTCTGTGTAGCTGCAGCCGGTCCGCAACCCAGCGCGGAAAGAAGACAGCCGGGACCAGGAGACTCGCGCCGGCTGGAACAGGTAATGTATACCCGCTGTATTGCGTCGGTCGTCGGGCATTCGAACGCCGGCGATCGCGAGAAATATTCCGCACGGACGGATCGACGGGAACGATCGATTTCAGGCGGAAATCGATCGTTCTGTCAGCGGTGTGCGCGGCGATTTCACAGCCGATTCGATCACTGTGATCGAATCGGCCGTATATTGGTGGGAAAATCGTTAGGTGTATGGGCCCCTTAAAGAGGAACTCCAGTGAAAATAATGTAGTAAAAAAAGTGCTTCATTTTTTACCATAATTATGTATAAATGATTTAGTCAGTGTTTGCTCATTGTAAAATCTTTCCTCTCCCAGATTCACATTCTGACATGTATTACATGGTGACATTGTTACTGTGGGCAGGTTCTGTAGCTGTTTCTAGCTGTTCTGGCTTTACAGACAGCTGTAAACAGCCTTTTCCTGTCTGTGAACATTGTTACATTGTGGCAGTTTGCCCGGGGTACCGCGGTACCCAGAGCTTCTTGTGGCAGGGGTTTCAGCACAAAATCAGTCATACATCGCCCCCTGATGGTCTGTTTGTGAAAATCATTATATTTCTCATGTAAAAGGGAGTATCAGCTACTGATTGGGATAAAGTTCAATTCTAGGTTGGAGTTTCTCTTTAAGCTGAGTCCTGGTGAGAGTGTAAATGAGAATTTACTCACCCTGCTCTCTGCGTTTCACTGATGAGTGATGAGTCAGGGGCACCTCTAGCTACTTAATACTGAGGTTCCTCTATCTACCTAATACTTGGTGGCACCTCTAGCTACTTAATATTGAGGGTATTTCTGGCTACCTAATACTAAGGGGCACCTGTAGCTCCCTATGGGCAAGGGAAGTAAGGGAGAAGTGACAGCTGGGCCAGCCAGCACACCTGTGGTGCGGGTCGGCGTTGGTTTGTAGGTTTATGGAGGCTGAAGTCTAGGGTGCCAGGACATCTGTGCCTATAGGCTCCTGTAAGGTAAATCCGTGCCTGATCACAGTACTTTCAACCAACACAAAAAATATTTAGAAAGGTAGAGGAAAAAAGAACACAGGGAGGTCCAGGAGCCCATTCTGGTGCAATAACGTTAGTGAGAAAAATACATTTTAAAAATTACAGAGGTAAAATACTCACTAGAGTGGGTTGCTGTAGGAGGCAACCACTCGTTTTCTCGTGTGGGGAAGTACCGTCCCCACTCGGCCTTGTTGTTGGTCGTTACTCCAAAAAAATAGATCTATCAGATGCCTTCTGATGCCGATCTTTCCCTAAGATGGGGGTACTAACTAGTTTTGGGAGGGTTAGGAGGCGCTCGGTCAAGGTTTTGTTATAAATGCACACTTTATATGGCAGAGACAAAGCAACAAAAAAAAAGGTGCGGTCCTACCTTATAGGTGTCCCCTTGCGGGAAGTAAGATAAATGGAGGTATGTAGTAAAAGATAGTTCGTTTTTATTGGTGTACAAAGACAACGCGTTTCACAGCATAAGCCGCTACCCCAGGTCAATAGTAGCGCCTATATTCCACGGGTATCAGGTATCCGGGCGCCGTATATTCATATATCCCTCGCTGTTGTCTCTGCCATATAAAGTGTACATTTATAACAAAACCTTGACTGGGCGCCTCCTAACCCTCCCAAAACAAAAAAATCTTTAGCTGTGGATGAAAATATGGAGGGCTAGCACAGATTGCAGAAGTCTCTACTATCACCTGCACTGCCTTAAAGTTTTCAATTCTCTGCAGTGTAAACGGAAACCAGTGCAACAAACTTGTAGCCAAAGTAAAGTCAGACTTTCTGGTCGGCATTCTATGTCCCAAGGAATGATCCACTAGCTATTCCAACTAGAGGTTCAGTACAAAAGCTAAACAAGGGGCACTAAAGTAAGTGTTAGAGAACACATCAACCGACTGAGCCAGTCCTTTAGCCAGTCCTTTAACCACCCTGGCGTTCTGATAAGATCGCCAGGGAGGCTGCGGGAGGGGTTTTTTTTTATAAAAAAAAAACTATTTCATGCAGCCAACTGAAAGTTGGCTGCATGAAAGCCCACTAGAGGGCGCTCCGGAGGCGTTCTTCCGATCGCCTCCGGCGCCCAGAATAAACAAGGAAGGCCGCAATGAGCGGCCTTCCTTGTTTTGCTTAGATCGTCGCCATAGCGACGAGCGGAGTGACGTCATCGACGTCAGCCGACGTCCTGACGTCAGCCGCCTCCGATCCAGCCCTTAGCGCTGGCCGGAACTTTTTGTTCCGGCTACGCTGGGCTCAGGCGGCTGGGGGGACCCTCTTTCGCCGCTGCTCGCGGCGGATCGCCGCAGAGCGGCGGCGATCGGGCAGCACACGCGGCTGGCAAAGTGCCGGCTGCGTGTGCTGCACTTTATTTGAAGCAAATCGGCCCAGCAGGGCCTGAGCGGCAGCCTCCGGCGGTGATGGACGAGCTGAGCTCGTCCATACCGCCAGGCTGGTTAACCCTTCCCGCAGCCTCCCCAGTGTGTTTGTAAAAGCTATGTATAACTTAATCATCCTGTCTTTCCTGCAATAAGAGACCATTTCTCATTGCACTTTTATTTATGATGATGAGATAAACATGTGTATGTACAGTACCAAACATACTAATAACTAGGCTGTGTCTCTTTTTTTCTTTTACTACCTGCAAGAGTTATCTTTCAAGCAGGGAAATGACAGCTTCTCTCTTGTCGGACTAGGGCATAACGCTCACTGATAAGGAATTACTACCATAAAACTTTTTTCCTGCAGAGCACAACTTCTGCATATCAGAGGGTAGATGAAAAAGGTTAATAGATCATATAATTTAGCTCTGGGGGACTTAATAGACTGTCAATGATCAGAGACAATAAAACATCAAATGTACTTTATAAATGTTTAAACGTAAAATAAATCCATGGGGTATCTAAAAAAAAAAACATTTTTAGAAGTAGAAGGATAAATACAATTGCTTATCTCATCAGTTGATTTTTACCTCGGGTCCACGTCAACTCTTTTATAAAGACACTGAAGAGAGTGTAGGAAGGGCTAAATTATTTAATTTTTTTTAATGCTGAGCAAAGTAAGAATCTGCTCAGTTAAAGTGCTGTAGTTTTGGTCACAAACAGTTAGAAGATGGGAGGAGTTGGCTGGTTTGTGCACAGCTCAGTTGTAGTGCTGGCAGTGACTGGCTGCCGACTTCTTCCGCTTCCCTCCTAAAGACTGTGATAATGAGATGGGGGAGGAGTTTGGACAGTTGTCTTTTAAGTAAAACTGCACTGCCCTATAACAGAAAATAATGCTAAATCATCTAACATTCAAGAATTTTAAACATATTTACAGGAAAAGGTACAGTTGTATAATATGCAAAACTTTATGCAATTTACTGTTTAAAAAATGGTATGTTGAATTAGGGCTTTCAGTTTGTGGTCTAAAATCCTTTTTTTTTCAATATCTATGGTCTGTGGAAAATATCAAGACCACCTTTAAAAAAAAAAAACCTGTGACATAAAAGCCAAAAGGGAGAGCACCATCTTTCAGATCCCTGCATCCTTGCTTGGAATTGGTTTTGGCACATCAAGGAATACAGGACTCAGAGTAGGAGGAAGACAGTACTAATAGGACAACCAAGATACAGCGACAGCAGCCATATGCTGAGGGGGAAAAGGCGGGGCTATGAACACAGAAAGGGGAGGGTGGGCGTGGAGAGAGTTCAAGAGTTTGACAGCAGTGTCGAAAAAAAAATCCTATGCCGGTATGCTGGATGTGTATGATTATCATATAGTGCCATTATGCCGGATTTACATCTTGGAAGCCTATAGGCACATAAGTTTTGGAGTCCTAAAATTCCCCCTCCACTGAAACGTGCCCCAAGTGTGGTGAATGCCCCATTCCCTGTCTGGCATGGCACCCCCCTTTATGTTGAACGTTTGTGAGGATCATTAGCAACACAAGAAGATGCTGGCGCAAGGGCCGGATTTAAATCTTAGAAGCCTATAGGCACAGGAATTTTGGAGCCCTAAGATCCGCCTTCCGCTGAAACATGCCCCAAGTGTGCTGGCTGCCCCTGTTCCCTGGTTCCTCCTTTCCCGTGCCCGCCATGCCCGCGCTCACCAACCTGGAGCACCACTAACACCACTGCTGAATAGGTGGAGTTGATCAGACAACCCATCCAGCAAACCCATTTTTTCCTTTGGCGGGTTGATCACCAACGAGGTGAGCTGGATGGGCAGTACCATCCAACCCTTGGAGCTCCAGAAGCAGTGATATCAGCATGGCTCCAGGATGGTGACCACTGCCTTTTAGCACACTGGCACCTTTAGGCTCCTGCCTAGTGTGCCTAGAGCTAAGTCCAGGCCTGGCTAGCGCTATATAAATAAAAATAATAATAATGATAATCTGATGACTCCTGTGGAGGGACCTTTTTGCAGTGATTTTTGTAAACAAGGATGAAGTAAAGTCTTGGAGTATAAACAGGATTGTTGCCTAAACTGCAGTATAGTAAAAGAACCATAAGATGTCACTGTGTGTAAGATGCGATGGTGATATTTATGGGATTGTCGTTTCCTGTATTCACTCTGTATTCTCTCTGTTCTAAGCAAGCTGCACTTTCTGATTGCGGTATATGATATATCTCTGCATGTTTATCTTCAGTGAAGAGTCCTAACTTGTTATACTTGGTGCCTATCTGCGTGTACAGGACACTATGTTCCAACATAAAGTACTCTACTTCCTTTTGCTTTTTCTATAAACCAGGAGCATCTTTCCATTTCACAGACAAATCAACGATTTACTATTTTCTTACTGCTGGACCGCAGAGGACATGTCCATGCACAGCTGATAACATTTCAAACACTTGAATCGCAGTAGTAATAACTTCACAGCTTTTATTAGCTTTAATTAATTGCTCGCTAAATGAAGTTGAGGATTTCCTCTTTGTAGCAGATTTAATATTAAACGGAGACATATGTTCTATTAATATCAGCATAATCTACTGTAACTGAGGCACTCTGAACACAGCACTTCTTAATGTGCAAATTAATAGCCTGTTTAGGTCTGATTTCCTACTTCAGCCTGAACTGTCGGAAATCAATAAAGATTCTATTGAGTGCTATGTTTGATTAGTACATTATGCTAATCAGCGGCACAGTTACTCAACTTGCGCTAATTAGATTTATTCTGTTTAACGAGACCTGATGGCAAAGAAGTATTTTGCTACCTATTTCTGTTTACACAACAAACGATCAGTCGTTTTGTATGGTGATATCTAGGCGAGAAGTACAGTTGGCCATATGAAAGGTGGATAAATGTGGATTCCGGTGAAGTGAATCAGTGACGATTAAGGAGGAGCAGGTGGAATTCCCATCAGTTAGATCGGATCAGACACAACATCTCTTAATCTTTAATTGCTGTGTTTGTCTACATAGAGTGGAAGTGGCACACCTCCTTGGGGGATGCCGGATGCTGCTGCCTGCTCTGGCTTTCTGCTCTGACCTTTGCTCATCGTCTAGGCATGTTTCTGCATCTCCTCCCAGCAACATAGGCAGAGCCAGAGACGCAGCCTCGCACAAAGAACCATTATTCCCTGCACTACAGGCATGGATAGCCCTATTCAGGTAGCAGAGACATGGGAAGCAGAAGGCCCTGGGTCACCAGCGCAGTGCTGAAATAAAGCAATGAATCTTTAACCACTTGAGGACCACAGTGGTAAACCCCCCTACAGACCAGGCTATTTTTTCAAAATTGGCCACTGCAGCTTTAAGGCCAAGCTGCAGGGCCGCACAACACAGCATACAAGTGATCCCCCCCCCCTTTTCTCCCCACTAACAGAGTTCTGTTGGTGGGGTCTATTTATGTTATTTCTGTTCAATATTTTTCACTATTTCTTTATTATTATTATTTTTTAATCCCCTCCCTCCCCCGAGCCGGCCAATCCTGGCAATAGGCTGTCAGGCTACTGCCTATGAGAGACGATCGCTCTCTTCTGCTCCAGGGGGACAGCCGTGTCGCACGGCTGTCCCCAGTACAGCGCTGCTGCTGATCGCAGCGCTGTACAGTGTTTAAAGACGGCGGTTTCGCTGTCTAACACTCTACCGAGTGGCGATTGCCGCTCAGAGACTGAAGGCGGGGCAGAGCTCCGCTTCTCGAGCAAGAGATGCGTGCGATCTCCTGCAAACTGCAGCCCCAGGACTTGATGGCAATTGGCGTTAGGCGGTCCTGGGGCTGCTGCCGCTGCGGACACGCCCATTGGTGTGGTGCGGTCCTGTAGAAGTTAAAGGGAAACATACTTCTAGCCAGGGGTGTAACTAGAAATCACTGCCCCCCCCCTGCGAAACTTTGGATGCCCCCCCCCCCCACACACACACACACACACTTTCTGCACAGGTAAACTAAATATTACTCAGTTGGCTAGTGCACACTTCAATATGTTTTCCCCATGCAGATACAGACAGCAGTGAGGAACTGCACACATTTTCTCTATCAATTACATTAGCGTTTGTGACAAAACATGCATGTTTTCACACATATAGACACACATTCACTAAACCGTGACAACTGATATCATGGTCGCCCTAGAGTTTTGCACATGTTATAACGCGCCTAACAGTTTTCACGCGCAATCGCGGGGGTTTTTGCGCACAAACACGCATTTTTGCACGAAAACAGGCGCAATTTCCGTGCAAAAAAAATTTGATTGCGCACAAAAACATTTTGCGCATTGTGACACGCGCAAAATGCTAGCGCGACTATGATATCAGTTATCACGGTTTAGTGAATCAAGCCATAGTGTGCAGAAGACGCATACACAAAACCAACGGACGAGTTTGCTGCCAGTCTCAGCTTATTACACTCACTCTGTCCATCTCTGATGGAGCAGGACTTGCTCTGCAGACTTCTCCAGCATCAGTACAGTACAGAGCACTTGGGGAGAGATAGAGAGGTTGGGGGCTGGGCGCTGTACACAAGAGTCTGCTGCACACAGAAAAGGGACTGTCTACAAATCTTTGTCTACAAAACTTTGTATGATTCCTTATCAGTGGCTGAACAGATGCAGTCATTAGACCAATTGTGCAGAGAGCAGAAAGTTTTCTCTCCATGCCCTTAGTTGTCAGTCTCTCAGTAAAGGGAAAATAAATTTCTCCCCCCATGGGGCCCCCTGTGGCTGCATCCCTTGCAGGATCTATTGTTACGCCCATGTTTCTAGCTGTTAGACAGTGTGGCAGGGTTATCAAAACAAGTGCAAATTGAATTGGACCAAATCTGGAGCTAAATAAGTGTTGAAGGCAGAGGCGTCACTAGGGTTGGGTGTCACCCGGTGCAGAAAGAGTGATCTGCCCGTGCATCGATAGATATATAGGCATCTTTAAGATGGAGTTAAATTGTATTGTGGCTCTGAGGCCATGTAAGTGCAAATATTCTCTAATGAGCTGCTTATGGATGGCAGTCTATTCGGTTTACATATTTAACCTGCCCGGCGTTTAATTTCCTTGCAATTTTGTACCAAAAGTTATACAGTTTTTTTTAAGCGTTTCTTTATATTGCAAGCACTAGCTGTCTGCAAGCATATGTACTTTTTTTATTTTTTGTTAATTAAAAATATATATTTTTTTATTTTACTTTATTATTTGCTGTTAAGGGTAGTAGTGCTGCCCATGGCTTTTTTTTTTTTTTTTTTTACACTCAGAATTTTTTATATTGAATCCAATACAAAAATTTTTAATTTGCCGCCTGATGTGATGACTCTGTGTATTCCCGACACCAGTGTGCACAAGCGTCATCAGAGGGACTCGGCGAAGGACATGATCCCCAAGGGACAGGAAGCAATGAACGTGGAAGAAGAGAAGATTTCCGCTGAGAGTTTGCCGTGAAGAAGACAGGAATACGCTTTCAGGGAAGCCGCGAGGTGCCGGCGAATGATCCCGCACACCAGCAACACCACCGGTGAGTAATAGTAATAACTTGACGAGTCTGACTGGTCCTTACCGTTTCCAGCTATTTTTTTAGGCTCAAACACAAACAACAAACACAGAACATTTATCGCACTTTTCTCTTGCCAGACTCAAAGCGACAGAGCTGCAGCCACTAGGACGCGCTCTATAGGCAGTAGCAGTGTTAGGGGGTCTTGCCCAAGGTCACCTACTGAATAGGTGCTGGCTTACTGAACAGGCAGAGCCGAGTTTCAAACCCTGGTCTCCTGTGTCAGAGGCAGAGCCCTTAACCATTACACTATCCAGCCACCGTAGGATCAGGATGGATCAGGACAAGTCAGCCTCATCGTTAAAGCGGACCTGAACTCAGAACTCTCTGCTCTAAAAGATAAGCAACAGTATAATAACCTTAAAACAAAAAAAAATGTTTACAGCTGATACAAATCCTAAAATAAATCTGCACTGTTTCTACTTCCTGATTCGTGGAAGAAGACAAATTGTTAACAACCTGTGCTTTTAAATGGGCTTATCTGCCATCTCTTCCATGGCAGTCATGTGACACAGGGGAGAGGTCAAATTACAACTTGTGAGTAGACACAAATGAGGGGAAATTAGACAGGCTAAACTCTCTAAATATATACAGGGTGCATTTCTCTGTTTTCCTTCTGTCCTGTGCAAGAGTTCAGGTCCACTTTAATGCTAACAATGAATCTATAGTGGCGTGTTGCATAAAAACAGATGGTAATCCCAATCTCAGCAGTCCTAGCTGATGTTCGTAATGAACCTCTACTGAGCTCTACTGAGGAACATGAGAATCAGACTACAGGCTCAAATTCACCGTACCATATACAGTGGGATGCCAAAGTTTGGGCAACGTTGTTAATCGTCATGATTTTCCTGTATAAATCGTTGGTAGTTACAATAAAAAATGTCAGTTAAATATATCATATAGGAGACACACACAGTGATCTTTGAGAAGTGAAATGACGTTTATTGCATTTACAAAAAGTGTGCAATAATTGTTTAAATAAAATTAGGCAGCTGCATAAATGTGGGAACTGTTGTCATTTTATTGATTCCAAAACCTTTAGAACTAATTATTGGAACTCAAATTGGCTTGGTAAGCTCAGTGTCCCCTGACCTACATACACAGGTGAATCCAATTATAAGAAAGAGTATGTAAGGGGTCAATTGTAAGTTTCCCTGCAGAGTAGAAACATGGGGGTCTCAAAACAACTCTCAAATGACCTGAAGACAAAGATTGTTTTACCATCAGGGTTAGGGGAAGGATACAGAAAGCTGTATCGGAGATTTCAGCTGTCTGTTTCCACAGTTAGGAACATATTGAGGAAATGGAAGACCACAGGCTCAGTTCAAGTTAAGGCTCGAAGTGGCAGACCAAGAAAAACCTCGGATAAACAGAAGCGACGAATGGTGATAACAGTCAGTCAATCCACAGACCAGCACCAAAGACCTACAACATCATCTTGCTGCAGATTGAGTCATTATGCATAAATTAACCATTCGGCGCACTTTACACGAAGAGATGCTGTATGCAGAGGAAGCCTTTTCTCCACCCACAGCACAAATAGAGCTGCTTGAGGTATGCTAAAGCACATTTGGACAAGCCAGCTTCATTTTGTAATAAGTTGCTGTGGACTGATGAAACTAAAGTTGAGTTATTTGGGCATAACAATGGGCATTATGCATGGAGGAAAAACAACACAGCATTTCAAGAAAAACACCTGCTAACTACAGTAAAATATGGTGGTGGTTGCATCATGCTGTGGGGCTGTGTGGCCAGTGCAGGGACTGGAAATCTTGTCAAAGTTGAGGGACGCATGGATTCGACTCAGTATCAGCAGATTGTGGAGACCAATGTCCAGGAATCTGACAAAGCTGAAGCTGCGCCGTGGCTGGATTGTTCAACAAGACCACGACCCTAAACACTGCTCAAAATCCTCTAAGGCATTCATGCAGATGAACAAGTACAATGTTCTGGAATGGCCAACTCCGTCCCCAGACCTGAATATAATTGAAAATCTGTGGTGTGAGTTAAAGAGAGCTGTCCATGCTCAAAAGCCATCAAACCTGAAAGAACTAGAGATGTTTTGTGAAGAGGAATGGTCCAAAATACCTTCAACCAGAATCCAGACATTGCAACCTACAGGAAGCATTTAGAGGCTGTAATTTCTGCAAAAGGAGGATCTACTAAATATTGATTTCATTTATTTTTTGTGGTGCCCAAATTTATGCACCTGCCTAATTTTGTTTAAACAATTATTGCACACTTTCTTCTGTAAATCCAATAAACTTCATATCACTTCTCAAATATCACTGTGTGTGTCTCCTATATGATATATTAAAATGACACTTTTTATCGTAACAACCAACGATTTATACAGAAAAATCATGACAATTAACAAGGTTGCCCAAACTTTCGCATCCCACTGTATCAGCTTTAACACTTGACAACCCCTGACTTTTGCGTTGAAGAAAATGCTAGGCTATGTCATGAGCAGGGGCGTGGCCAACAGTATGAGGTGTGCAACATTGGCACGCAGAGGCATGGAAGTGGTGGAAAGAGGCATGACTGGACAGGGGAGAGAGGCTGCTTTATATTAAAGAGGAGGCTGCAAATAGGGAGCAACACATGGAAGAGGGTTCATGCTGCTCAAGGAATTTCAGCTGCAAAAAGAGGGGTTGCTGTACTGTACATGAATGTTACAAATCTAAAAAGGGGGCTGCACATGGAATGGGTGGGTGGCTGCTGCACATGAAAGCCGAGCCGCAAAAGAGTTGGCCTGGGTGGTGGAAAAAGTACAAATCCAGCAATGTTTTTCCTAGCATGCTTGGTTCTTGCTATCCAGCTTCCAGTGACTAGTAGTGACATCATCATGCAGCTGAGGCAGTGAGGTAGCTGGTAATTCAGCTTTCAGGAAAACATTTGTTGAGTGTTGTAAAACTACACAGTGTGCTTGTCTTACAATGTTAATAGCTGCTGCTCACCGCCATAAGCAGCCCTCTTCACACGTGGAATGTTGTTGGCAGGAGTGAAGCTGAGCTCACTTAAAGATGTACTCAAATGGCTCACATATGCTGGAGGCAAAGCGGCTTGTGTGACTGGCTCCTGCATTTCCCTGGCCCAGCAGCACATTCTGCTCTATGGAGAAGGGGGGAGGAGGAGAAATGTCCCACACTCCACATTAGTAATGCAATAGAATAGCAATAACAGGCAAGAATAATCCAACTTGCCCAAAGCTGGAGGGTAAGCCAATGGCATAGGGATGCATTTGTACACATACATGTAAAGCAGGCAAGTCATTTTGGGGCTATTTTCCACTGAAAATCCCATTTCCAAAGGCATTGTGATGCAACCACGATTTTCCCTTTCACAGGACATGTAACTTGTGTGCGCTACATTTGTGATTGGGAACAAATTGAATCAAATCAGTGAGAAAGCATGATTACATTGCCTAGTATGGATACAGAGGCGCCAAAAGGATAAAAATATCAAAAAAAGTTTAAAACATGAGGAAGCAGTGGTGGACTTACCTCCTCCAAGCAGACACAAAAATTACCAATGTGTTTGTCAAATACAACAAGTTTATTTACATACTCCAGGGAACAATGCAACACGTTTCGCAGGTTTGATCCTGCTTCATCAGGCAATAACAACAGAGCAATGGCATATGTGGAATAGCAATAGCATGATTACATTGATAATTGCAGTTCTCTGCGATTAGGGAAACAATTGGGGAATTGTGTGTGGTGTCAGATCAAAACGCTGCCAGTGAAAAAAAAAGGGTGCATTTGCTGTTTGACTAACTATATGTTATACAGATGGAACAGAGGTGCCAATCAGGTTAAAACAAAACAAAATTATAATGAATAAAATGAGGGGAAGTACCACTTACCTCCCCATAGGAGATTCAATACAAGATTTATCATAAAAAATTATTAAATTGTGTACTCCAAAAATTGCAACGCGTTTCGTGGTACACAACAAACTTCCTCAGTCAGTAAAAGAGGAGCAGCTGTTCTGTAGTCATAGCAATCGTGGTGCCTCCATATACATTATGTCCAGGCTGAACATTTGTGTAAGGATTACCACTCACTCACACCTGACCGAGGCTTGGATCTGTTTGTAGATGTGGGGATAGTGGGGACGCCCTAGCGTGTACCGTGCACAAGAGCTGGTGGCGTTAAAACTACGCTACATCAGGCTTAAGCAGCCACATGTGCAGAATAGTTTTAACTACATGCAGTCCCGAAGCAGTTAAAAACATTTTTCAGTAGACAAATACATATATTTACAAAAATCTGACGGTGCTGAAAGAGGGACACATAAGAAAGAAAGAGGGACAGAGGGATTTGGTTTCCAAAGAGGGACTGTCCCTCCGAAAAAGGGACAGTTGGTTGCTATGTCTAATGTCCCTATTATTGCCTAAAAAACATACTTGATTCCATTTTAGTTACAGACTGGGTTTACTGGAAATGATTTTAAAATGAAAATGCTTCAACCTGAAGTTTATAACATAAACATAAAATACTTTTTCCACATTGCATGAGCTGGGAAATGGAAACATGCAAAAAAAAATTTTTTCTAAGGAACAATACATTTTCAGATATGAATAATAACAATCACAGCTCTTCATTGCAGCGCATTGCCTACATCTCCCTACATTGAGGCTCACATAATCCCATGCTGAAAATGTAAGGCGTTTATCATTTTGTAGTGCTGTCAGCACTGAATGCACCGGCATTAGTACATGGAGTACAGACCTGTAGAATGAACAAAAAGGTGTACGGAATGTAAGAGATATGAATCAACAAGATGTACGGGCATTAAGAAGAGGCATAAAGCAAAAAAGCCAGGGTCTGGCTCCTACCGTACTTCAGGATGAAAAATAAGCCTTAATCAGCCAAAGGCAGGGCAGAGGATTCACAGCTACACACTAAAAAGGCAAAATGTAGCTCACGTTTCTGTGTTGCAGCAAGACATATTCATCTCCACTTTATTCAGAGAGAAGGACCGCTATAAAACTGTACTGCCCATATTGTTAAAATAGATGTATTCTCAGAGGTTCTTCTCAATATGAATTACAAGTATCCCCCACAGGGGCTAAACTACATATCATGCACCCCCCCCCTCCCTCCCAGGGGCGTAGCGATAGGGGGTGCAGAGGTAGCGATGTATCAATTGTTATGTATAGAGTGCTTGGGGGGCCCCATTGTAAAACTTGCATCGGGACCCACAGCTCCTTAGCTATGCCACTGTCCCTCCCCCCAGCAAATCTTTTATGGGGCCGCCCAATGTTCACACCCTTTCCCTTGCCTACTCCTAGAGGCCCTCACAGCCTGGAGGCCCATCTCACAAGGGTCATAAAACAAGTGAGGCCATCAAAATCTTCACACCCTTAACAGGTGTAGCCACAAAAACACCTGATCTAAAGGATGAACCTTGGAGGGAGTGAAGCAATAGTTAGGGCCCCCTTATAGCTCTACCCACCCCCTGCAGTTGCAGTGGTTGCTTCCCAGTAGTCACGCTCCTGCTCCCCTATATATATTTCGGCCTCCTCCTGATGACGGCAGGAGGCCGAAACTGGTTGGGTTGAGAGCGGGCAATACGAGTACGCTGTACCTTGGAGAGGTGTCTGAGCACCACTTAGGTGGAAAGTTTTTTGAGCCAGTGGGTCCTATTGGAGTTAGGACCCACAGAAGTGAGTGTCATATTTCTGTTTTATTGTACTGTGCAACATTATTAAAGCTTGATCAAAATTTCTTGAAACTGCGTGAGTCCCCCGCTTTTCTGATTTTATCTTCTTGATGCGAGTGTGCGAAGCGTCACTGCAGGAAGGAAAGAGGGGACCTCCCAGAACCAGTATGAAGTATTGGAGCTTCAGCACAGCAGTCTTGATATATTGGCTCTTTAGAGACTACTGGGATATTATGGTCTACCTGCAGCACCTGGTGAGTTCAAGTTATTTGGAAAGGGCGCCTATATATGTGGTTTACTCTACTATATTATTCTTCTCGATACCAGGGCTGTCCAACTCCTGTCCTTGAGGGCCGTATCCATGCCAGTGTGTAGGATGGACGGATAAGTAGAGAAATGTGCCTCGGCCCTGGAGGATTGGAGTTGGGCAGCACTGCTTTATACCATATAAACAGCCACTTACATGGGAGTGAAAAGATGCTTCTTATTAGTTCATAGGTGCGCTATGCTTCTTGAGTTGTGCTAGTCCGCCTTTTAATTCATAACATAAGATAAGTGCACACCACTGTCCATGATTGGTACACTTTATAACACTGGGCTGTAACTGGAAATCAAGAAGCTCAAAGCAAAATTTAATGGGACTCCCTGCCAAACTATTGTTTCCCTGTGGCCAGGTAGTGACTGCCAGGCTCCCTGACCTCTGCCAACTCATAGAGGATGAGTGACCGCAGAGCCATGTTACAGATACAAAGTGAGGCCATTTTACAAAGGCACAGAACTTATTATTATTATTATTATTTAGTATTTATATAGTGCCGACATATTACGCAGCGCTGTACAGTGTATATATATATATCTTGTCACTAACTGTCCCTCAAAGGAGCTCACAGTCTAATCCCTACCATTGCCATATGCCTATATTATTTAGTGTAAGTACTGTAGTCTATGGCCAATTTTTAGGGGGAGCCAATTAACTTATCCGTATGTTTTTGGAATGTGGGAGGAAACCGGAGTGCCCGGAGGAAACCCACGCAGACACGGAGAGAACATACAAACTCTTTGCAGATAGTGCCCTGGCTGGGATTCAAACCAGGGACCCAGCGCTGCAAGGCGAGAGAGCTAACCACTACGCCACCGTGCTGCCCAACTTACAAGGTCATGTTACAGAAAAAGAGTGGTGCCATGTTCCAGAGACTTGGAGCCTACAGGATCATGTTACAGAGATTGAGTGATCATAGAACTGTGCTACAGAGAGTAAGTAAAGCAATGATACAGAGACTGAGACAACAGGGTCATGTTACATACACTGACTGGCCAAAGGGCTATATTGCAGAGACTGAGTGACCACAGGGACATGCTGCAGAGACTGAATGACCACAGGGCCATTATGCAGAGACTGAGTGAGGCTGTGTTACAGACTGGAAATATTGGTTGTTTAGATTACTGATATTTTACTATGCACTTACCTGGCACCCATTCTTTCTTGAACCCTCCCCTCATTGTGCTTAAAAACTAACAACCCCCCCCCCCACCACCTAATGCCTAACACTAACCCCTCCCCCTCTTCAAATGCCTAAAACTAACCTCCTCCTCCTAATTCCTAACACTAACCCTGGAGCCCAAATGATCGGCTACAACCATTATTTCCTATGTAGTAGCCGATCTGCTGCTATCCACATCAGGTGCCCAAGAGCTAATTTCCAAAAACGTCTATTAGAAACCTTCCGAACCCTGCATCTAAATGACTTGATCTGTCCAAAAGTGCTATTACACGTCTAGTGATTCCTTTTTTTATTTAATTCTGCTAGTCAAAAAAACGAAAACAAGGTGGCTTCAAATGAACACCTTTTTGCTTTCTAGAAGACATTTCAACACAGAGCACCTTCTGGAGGTCTGGTGAGGTGACAGAAAAACCCAACTGTGTATGACACTGGCACCAGGAACTGGTGGCAGACTGCAGCTGTGCTGTAGACTACAGCAGTGCCTGGCCGAGGCAGAGGAGAGAGAGGCTCCAGCCTCAGGGCGCAGTGTAGGAGGGGGTGCACAACTCACTTTGCTATCATTCCCCTATTGTGTTTAAAGCAGGGTGAAATAGGAAAAGGGGATACATTTTATTTTATTGTATTTATTTAGGCATTTATATAGACTTATACATACATGGCAGTGACTGCAAACCAGATAACTAGAGATTAAGATTGGTGGGGGGGGGGGGGGGGTGGTTAGGGGCCCTAAGGCACCTCCTAGTCTAATAGCAATCAGTGTGTGATGGCTGGGGTGGGAGGGATGGTGGGGTGCACTTTGGTGTCTCAGCCTTGGGTGCTGGAAGACCTTGTCCCGACTCAGGACTACAGATGCCAGCGCTGACACCATGGCCAATGGCTGAGCGCTGGTGCTGAATGACATTCTGGGCCTGCCCCTAGGGCCTGATCTTAGTTACTCTAAGGGTAAGTGTATGCTCTTCTATTATTTTGGTTGGTGGGTCCAGTGGTTTTTTTGTTTTGTTATGTTTTTGTTATTCCACTTCCTGTTTCATAGAAGGAATCCATTTTCCAATCATGATTTTCCTGTATAAATCATCAGTTGTTATGATGAAAAATGTCAGTTAAATATATCATATAGGAGACACACACAGTGATATTTGAGAAGTGAAATGAAGTTTATTGCATTTACAGAAAGTGCACAATAGTTGTTTAAATAAAATTAGGCAGGTGCATACATTTGGAAACTGTTGTCATTTTATTGATTCCAAAACCTTTAGAACTAATTATTAGAACTCAAATTGGCTTGGTAAGCTCAAGAACCCCCGACCTACATACACAGGCGAATCCAATTATAATAAAGAGTATTTAAGGGGGTCAATTGTAAGTTTCCCTCCTCTTTTAAATTTCTCTGAAGAGTAGCAACATGGGGGTCTCAAAACAACTCTCAAATGACCTGAAGACAAAGATTGTTCACCATCATGGTTTAGGGGAAGGATACAAAAAGCTGTCTCAGAGATTTCAGCTGTCTGTTTCCACAGTTAGGAACATATTGAGGAAATGGAAGACCACAGGCTCAGTTCAAGTTAAGGCTCGAAGTGGCAGACCTAGAAAAATGTCGGATAGACAGAAGCGACGAATGGTGAGAACAGTCAGAGTCAACCCACAAACCTGCACCAAAGACCTACCACATCATCTTGCTGCAGATGGAGTCACTGTGCATCGTTCAACCATGCGGCGTACTTTACACAAGGAGATGCTGTATGCAGAGGAAGCCTTTTCTCCACCCACAGCACAAATTGAGCTGCTTGAGGTATGCTAAAGCACATTTGGACAAGCCAGCTTCATTTTGGAATAATGTGCTGTGGACTGCTGAAACTAAAATTGAGTTATTTGGGCATAAAGTGGGGTGTTATGCATGGAGGAAAAACAACACAGTATTTCAAGAAAAACACCTGCTACCTACAGTAAAATATGGTGGTGCTTCCATCATGCTGTGGGGCTGTGTCGCCAGTGCAGGGATTGGGAATCTTGCCAAAGTTGAGGGATGCATGGATTCCACTCCGTATCAGCAGATTCTGGAGACCAATGTCCAGGAATCAGTGACAAAGCTGAAGGTGCGCCGGAGCTGGATCTTTCAACAAGACAACGACCCTAAACACTGCTCAAAATCCTCTAAGGCATTCATGCAGAGGAACAAGTACAATGTTCTGGAATGGCAAAATCAGTCCCCAGACATGAATATAATTGAAAATCTGTGGTGTGAGTTAAAGAGAGCTGTCCATGCTCGGAAGCCATCAAACCTGAATGAAGTAGAGATGTTTTGTAAAGAGGAATGGTCCAAAATACCTTCAACTAGAATCCAGACTCTCATTGGAACCTACAGGAAGCATTTAGAGGTTGTAATTTCTGCAAAAGGAGGATCTACTAAATATTGATTTAATTACTTTTTTGGGATGCCTAAATTTATGCACCTGCCTAATTTTGTTTAAACAATTATTGTGTACTTTCTGTAAATCCAATAAAATTCATTTCACTTCTCAAATATCACCGAGTGTGTCTACTATATGATATATTTAACTGACATTTTTTTATCGTAACAACCAACGATTCATACAGGAAAATCATGATGATTAACAACGTTGCCCAAACTTTCGCATCCCACTGCAGAACTATTGTAGGCTGATAGTCGGCACTTTTGTCTAAATAATTAGCCTCTACAGGCCTGTATACCCATGTCTGACTTTGACCAAAAATCGATTGAAACTATTGATTGAACAAGACGAGAAATCTCTGTGGATCCAGCTGAGATCTATTGGAAATCAGTGTGCGGTGTCAGGTAGGAATTGATCCCTCTCTTATCAGACAAGGATGAATTATTTTGCCTCATCAGATTGTAATCAATTACTGTGTGGCTAGTGGCTTTTTCGATTAACAAAATCTGAGGAGTAGTGGACACCTGTTTTCAAGATTTCTCCAGCTTCAGTTATCTTCATAAAAGTATTTTTTTTAAATATTGTGGAACTGCATTACTTTGACCATCAATTTGATTGATTAAATATAATCTTGCTGATTTGAATTTTTTGTGGATACAGAGTATTTGAATTGAAGTTATGGTGATAACGTTATGAGTTAACTGTGAAGCCCCCATACAAGCTAACAAGACAAACTTTGCTATATATGTAATGGTCACTAGTGGGAAACTTAACAAGATAATTTTTTAAGAAGATGTTGGATTCCTGCAGAATTGGTCTTTTTTGTTCATTTACTTATATGGTTCCGAAAATGGACAGAGTGGGGTTCCCCCTTCTAGGCACTGTCAGTCTCTTGTCCTCCATGCAGCCTGGTATTCCCCAGGGAATTTTGAGCCCACCAGCAAGGGGCTCTGCACCCTGAGCTATACAAGACTAGGCCATGGAATAGACTCTGTGTAAGGGCCAGTGCACACCAAAAACCTCTAACAGATCCGCAAAACGCTAGACGTTTTTGAAGGAGATTTCAGAGCGATTCTAGGCATGTTTAGAGACATGCCTAGCGTTTTTTGGAGCGTTTTTGTGTAGCAGATTACAAATATTGTTACAGTAAAAGCTGTTACTGAAAACTGCTCTGATCTAGCGTTTTTCAGAGCGGTTTTCCACTTTCCTATACTTTAAAATTGAGGCAGAAACGCCTCAGAAATCTAAAAAATGCTGCAGCCCCTGAGTTTGCATTTGTGGAAAAAATGAACGCTCTGGTGTGCACCATCCCATTCACTTTCATTAGCCAAGCGGTTTTCCCCCTGCAAGCGTGTTAAAAAATGCTCCAGTACCGCTCCGGTGTGCACCAGCCCTGAGAGAGTGGCAGCAAAAGTTTGCAGACTTCACCTTAAGGTGGCCACTAACGGTCCAATGTCTAGTGAAAAATCATTTGAGCAATCAGAAATTCTGATCGGATTGGTTGTAAATAATCTCTGTTGATGGGCACAATCGATTACGAATGATTATAAAAACAATCATCCGATTTAATTTTCATCAAACAAAAAATTGGATTTTCTTGCTGGTTGTGATAGATAGGAAGCAAAGATTGGTTCGTTGATGGTGTAGTGAAAGATTTCACTTCTGATCAGAATTCCTGATCGCTCAAATGATTTTGCGCTAGAAATTGGACCGTTAGTGGCCACCTTAAGTCACAGTAATCCACTATGAGGATTGTTTAAGCTGGGCGCTGCTTTGGCACTAATGCTACAGTGCGCAGGGTGCATAAGGGTTCTTTGGTTTTGCAGAGGTCACCGAACCTGGAATTACTTCTCCTTTGACGTTGTGATGACTCGGAGAGGGAATTGTATTTAACGGCGCCAGGAATTTGAGCTGCAGCAGGGTGAGCCATCATCTGGTTCACCCTGCGCCCAACTCCCTGGCGGTACAATAAGTTGTACGCCTCAAAGTTTACTTTCTGCTATGCTCAGACTTCGGGAAATATACCAATCACATGAGAATTGCCACTGTAGTTACAAGCAAACATAGTCTCCTTCTTCTGGCAACTTATTGCTGACTAAAGACTGAAACAGTACAGTTATTTTAAAAGAGGTCCTATAGGGAATATAGTAGAATGCAGTAAATATAAAGAATTCGCACTTTTACAGTAATTTTTCTCAGAAACAATTCCTATATCTATATATTGCTGCATATTGATATGTAACCATGCCCTCCCAGTGAGGCTAAAGGTGGCCACTAACAATCCAATTTCTAGCAAAAAATCGTTCGAGCGATCAGAAATTCTCTTCGGACGAAAAATCATTCACTACACCATCAACTAACCAATCATTGCTTCCTATCACGACCAACAAGAATATCCAAATTTTGGTTCGTCGAAAATTCAATCGGAGGATTTTTTTTTTTTATAATTATTCATTATCGATTGTGCCCATCAACTGAGATTATTTACAACCAATCCGATCAGAATTTCTGATCGCTCAAAGGTTTTTTAGCTAGAAATTGGACCGTTAGTGGCCACCTTAAGTCTAAGCTGATTAGATATGCGGAATTCTCCCCCCAGAGCATTCTGGAAGATTAGGTATATTTTCTTCTGGCTTTAGAACTCTCAGTAAACAAACATTTCACAGAGTCCACCTGACAAGACTAGAGATGTCGCCACCTGCAAGTGAAGAGTGTAAATCGGGGTAAGGAAAGATTTTACAAGGGCCAAACCGGGATTAAATAATTTATAAATTAATATTGTACAAAAAAATAAGCAATTGTATTAATTATGTTATTTTTACTACAGTTCCACTTTAATTACATTCAAACACAAAATGGACTGTGTAACAACAAAATATGTCCTATTAACTTTTAAATGAAATTGGAGTCACTCTCTAAGGTGCCATATGGGAAGACTTCACCAAATCCTGAACATTTCTATGGGCATTTTCAGATTCCAGCAGAGAGAATTTTCACAGTAAATTGCTATTGGCCTCCAGGGATAGAGCTGGTGCCAGTAATCTGCTGAGTGTATTGACATGAACTGTATTCTTACCGTACTATGTTGTGTTATAGGAGCTTGTGCATTTCTGCACTACATTATTCAGCTGTTGAATTTACTCTAAAGCACAGTACAAATGGACAGCCCACCTAGTGGTAGATTTTAATATCTAACATTTTAGGACTGAGATACTTAAGGTATAAACACTCTCGCTGGACCTTAGATCGTTGCCAAGTCAGCAGGTGTGCATTAAGCTGATTTGACTAAAACCAAAAGTAATAAGTATGTGCATGAAGTCCATGTATATACATACTTTACAGCCATGTGAACTAGTAAATATCCCCAAGGGTGGTAACTGGCAATCACTAAACATATTCTTGATTGAAAAGTAGAAGGTGAACAAGTATTTTAGATTTTTTTTAGCCCTTTTTAATATATATATATATATATATATATATATATATATATATATATATATCGGTAAGATACATTTTTTTTTTTTACTTAGAATGAACAGACTCACGGCCACCCATCTAGTGAATGCCAAAAATGTGAGTAAACAAAAGATTAAATGAAAGTTTTAAAGTGTAAGGAGAAATGTGACATCATGAGATAAACATGTGTATTTACATGCCAAACATATTAATAACCAGGGTGTTTTTCTTGTTTTATTTTGCTGCCTGAAAGAGTTGATTTCTAGGCATGGAAGTGACAGCTTCTGTCTTGTTGTTACCTTGTCAGGAATATAGAAACCATCATTGATAGGCAAAGTACAGCCATAAACGTTTTCCTGGCAGAATACAACTTCTGAGGGCAGGGAGAGATAAAATACATGAACTATTGACCTTTTTCTAACACTGGGACACTTAATAGGCTGCTACTGATTGGAGACAGTAAAACATTAAACCTACTATATAAAAGAAAACATGGGATACCTAAAAAAAGAGTCATTTTTAGGAGTAGGAGGATACATATAATTGTTTATCTCATCAGTTTATTTTCACCTCGGGTTTAATATAAAACATAATTTTTAATTGCAAACTTCTTAAATACAAAGATGTCACAACATGTTATAAAAAGAATAATAATTAAATACCAGTAATGTATAAACATAGCACTCAATTCCTGAGTATATTAACACTCACAGTGTGTGGACTACAATAGAACACCATATATCAAATGGTCATCTGCCCAGGTCACGTGTCATTAACATCCGGTCAGCCAGGTGCCAGATTGTACCAATAAATATTGCTTGTCAATAGTAATAATCACTAAAAGGGTAATATTTAACCACAAGATACTACGAAACTACCACATAGTAACTGCATAGTAGATCATGAAAAAATTGTTTTTTTTACTGTTCTAGTTTTAACACCGTTCTATAAAATACATATAATATTATGTCATTATTTGCTCAGTATTGAGTGAATAATCAATTGTTTCTACTGATTTTTCTTTTAGGATAAATCATGTCAGATTAGTTTGTTATTGCTATTTGTTTTACTAGTTAGTGAATGGTCAGGATATATAAAAAATGTTTGGATCAGCACTACATAGCATACTAAAAAAAATTACAACTTTTATGATGGCGCATAAAAATCCACTTGAATGAGGGAAAGATCTCAGAGGAAGATGTTGCAGTATTCGTGGAAAGAGATAATGAGGGCATGCACAAAGAATTTCAAGGTCTCCTGAGTTAGGAAGGGGAGTGCTATGAAGGAGTTGCACAAATCGAATTTGCAGGACTTGGAGATGTGCTAAATATGAGAAATAAAAGAGAGGTCTAAGTCGAGGGTAACTTTAAAGCTGCAAAACAGTAAGTAAGGGGTAATGACAGTTTGATTTACAGATTGAGACATGGTAGGGAGTGTAGTGTGGAGGATGGAGAATGTTGATGAGCTCACTTCTATCCAGGTCAATTTTTAGGTACGACTCAGACATCCATGAAGAGAAGGCTGACAGGCAGTCTGCAAAGAAAGGACAGGAGGAGACAGTTCTATCTGGGTGTTGTCAGCACAGGTAGTATTGAAGTCAAAAAGTAGAAATACTCTTTCCAAAGAAGATGCCCTAAAGTGAGAGAAGAAAGAAAGGCCAAAGAGAAAGCCTTGTGGAAGCCTGACAGAGAGAGATGATGGAGAGGATAAGGCAGTGGTCGAGTGGGGCGTGAACGCGGGTGGACGACGTTCACAAACCTTTTCTTCAACGTGAACGCCGTCCACCCTGTCCCCATTTCCTGGTTGGCGGCGCTGGCAGTTGGGCTACACTATGCAGAACAGCCGCAGCGGTCATGTGACCGCTCGGCGCGCTGGGCACTTCTCTCCCGGCTTCTCCCCTCCTCTAGTGGGCGGAGCCGGAGTGGCAGCTGAGCTGCGGTCATGTGACAGCTTAGTCACATGACCGCTCGGCGCGCCGGGCATTTCTTTCCCGGCTTCTCCCCTCCTCTAGTGGGTGGAGCTGGAGCCGCAGCGTAATGACGGCCGCTCGCGTAATGCGGCGTGACGTCTTACCTCCCAGGCCCAGCCCAGCCAGGCTAAGCCCAGCCCAGCCCAGCAGCCCCCAGCGCCATTTTAGCCACACAGGCAGAGAGAGCAGACAGACAGAGAGAGACAGTCTGCTGCTCCTGAGCTCTAGTGCGACACTGCGACTGCGAGTGATCATCTGTTCATTCATTACCTGCTACTAGGCTAGCTAGCCTGCCCTATTTGCTCCCTGAGACGAGTCACTGTCTCTGAGTCTGAGAGTGACCCAGTCCACACTCCTCCAGAGAGTCTTCTTACCGGACTGACTGACTGCAGCACTGTCAGTCACAGAGACAGTGTGTGTGCCAGGCCTGCTAGTACAGACAGGACTCAGCAGGAGACTTAATTTAACTCTGCCTGCCAGTGCCAGTCCAGCCAGATATAATACCAGACCAGTCCATTACCACCCACCAGTCAGACCAGTGTCAGTGTAATTATTTGCCTGATAATATTATTGACCTCCTGCTACCTGCTTTCTCCAGATATTTTTGTCTAAAAAGTGACCACCTGTGACCTGTCACCAGATATATTGTCTAAAAAAGTTACCTGCTGCTGCTGCTGTCTCCAGATATATTGTCTAAAAAGTGACCTGCTGTCTCCAGATATATTGTCTAATAAGTGACCTAATTTCTCCACAAATTTTATCTAAAAACTGACCAGTTGTCACCAGATATATTGTCTAAAAAGTGACCAGTTGTCACCAGATATATTGTCTAAAAAGTGACCTGCTGTCTCCAGATATATTGTCTAAAAAGTGACCTAATTTCTCCACAAATTTTATCTAAAAACTGACCAGTTGTCACCAGATATATTGTCTAAAAAGTGACCAGTTGTCACCAGATATATTGTCTAAAAAGTGACCTGCTGTCTCCAGATATATTGTCTAAAAAGTGACCTGCTGTCTCCAGATATATTGTCTAAAAAGTGACCTAATTTCTCCACAAATTTTATCTAAAAACTGACCAGTTGTCACCAGATATATTGTCTAAAAAGTGACCAGTTGTCACCAGATATATTGTCTAAAAAGTGACCTGCTGTCTCCAGATATATTGTCTAAAAAGTGACCTAATTTCTCCACAAATTTTATCTAAAAACTGACCAGTTGTCACCAGATATATTGTCTAAAAAGTGACCAGTTGTCACCAGATATATTGTCTAAAAAGTGACCTGCTGTCTCCAGATATATTGTCTAAAAAGTGACCTAATTTCTCCACAAATTTTATCTAAAAACTGACCAGTTGTCACCAGATATATTGTCTAAAAAGTGACCAGTTGTCACCAGATATATTGTCTAAAAAGTGACCTGCTGTCTCCAGATATATTGTCTAAAAAGTGACCTGCTGTCTCCAGATATATTGTAAAATAAGTGACCTAATTTCTCCACAAATATTGTCTAAAAAGTGACCTGCTGTCTCCAGATAGCACCACCTTGCTCTTGCAGGCCAGGCCTGCTAGTACAGACAGGACTCAGGAGACTTAATGTAACTCTGCCTGCCAGTGCCAGTCCAGCCAGATATAATACCATTACATTACCACCCACCAGTCAGACCAGTGTCAGTGTAATATATTGCCTGATAATATTATTGACCTCCTGCTTTCTCCAGATATTTTTGTCTAAAAAGTGACCACCTGCTGTGACCTGTCACCAGATATATTGTCTAAAAACTGACCAGTTGTCACCAGATATATTGTCTAAAAAGTGACCTGCTGTCTCCAGATATATTGTCTAAAAAGTGACCTGCTGTCTCCAGACTATGGCCCACCCATGACCACGCCCATGACCACGCCCACATTCTGCTGCATGGCCACGCCCATTTTTAGTGTCGGGGTAGAGTCCACCCACCTTTTTTCCCAGGACTAGACCCCTGGGATAAGGCACAACCAAATATATGAGAAGAACCATGACGGTGCAGTGCTCCTCATGCCAATAGACAGAGTTTTCAGTATCAGAAGATGAGCAAAGGTAAACTCAATAAGAATCATGAATAAAGTCACTGTAATTAGACTCCAAAATGGTAATTTTTCAATCAAGTAAGTGCAGTTTTTAATACTGTGTGTAAGAGAGCTTGTGTAAATTGGAAAGTTTGGAACACAAAAATGGAGTAATCGCTTAAAAGTAGAGAAGAGCTAAGACAGTCTTCTTCAGAATAGGAAGTATGGCTGGTGGGTTCAAAGACTAGAGAAAGATATGAGTGGAGAGGTTTAGATGAATAGTTTGGTCAGCTAAGAGGCTAAAGTGGTGGATTGGGCATACAACAGGTCAGAGAGGGCTGGGTCATGTGAATAAGATGTAGGAGATAAGTATAGGCATGAGGTTTTTTTTCCTTTTAGTTGCACAATAGCAAATAAGATATTACAGTGGTTGACAAGTAAAATTGGGGATTGCATGAACTTGAGTTTCATGGGCTCTTAAAGGGGAACTTCAGCCTAAACAAACATACTGTCCTTAAGTTTTATTAGTTATGTTAATTAAAATAGATAGGTAATATAATCTCTTACCCACCCTGTTTTAAAAGGGCAAATGTTTGGTATTTCATGGTAGCAGCCATCTTTTTGGTTGAAAGGAGGTGACAGGGAGTATGAGACACAGTTCCAACTGTCCTGTGCCCTGATCACCCCCTCCCAGCTGCGCACCCTAGGCTTCAAATCTCAAATTCAAAATGTAAAAAAATTTTGCATATTTGCACCAAGACAGCAGAAGGAGAACAACAGCATCAGAAATCCCATCATGCTTTGCACAGCATCAGGGGAAAAATGCAGGCAGTTTTCTTCTGTGCAGATAAAAATGAGACTTGGGTAAGAAAAACAAAGTTCTGATGCTGTGAAACTGTTAAAGAGAAACTCCAACCTAGAATTGAACTTTATCCCAATCAGTAGCTGATACCCCCTTTTACATGAGAAATATAATGCTTTTCACAAAGAGCCCATCAGGGGGCGCTGTATGACTGATTTTGTGCTGAAACCCCTCCCACAAGAAGCTCTGAGTACCTCGGTACTCTGGGCAAACTGCCACAATGTAACAATGTTCACAGACAGGAATTAGCTGTTTACAGCTGTCTGTAACAGCCAAAACAGCTAGGAGCAGCTACATAACCTGCCCACAGTAACAATGTCACCATGTAATACATGTCAGAATGTAAATCGGGGAGAGGAAAGATTTTACAATGAGCAAACACTGACTAAATCATTTATACATAATTATGGTAAAAATTAAGCACTTTTTTTTTACTACATTATTTTCACTGGAGTTCCTCTTTAAGGGTACACCAAGCCTTTTCAGTGCTGCTGAGTAGATTTTTAGTCTGGAGGTTCACTTTAAGATGAAAAATACCTATTTTGGAGATTTCCTGCAAGTGAAAGTAGTAGAATGTGGAGGTGCTTAAATTGTGGAGAGTGAAGATTTCAGCTGAGACTAAGGTAGCAATGCTATTCTACTTTCTTTCTTTATAGAAAAAAAGCCAAAAAATACTGGACAGTAGAGATGTCGCGAACCTCCGATTTTCGGTTCGCGAACCGGGTTCGCGAACTTCCGCAGAAGGTTCGGTTCGCGGAAAAATTCGCGAACCGCAATAGACTTCAATGGGGAGGCGAATTTTGAAAAATAGAAAAAATTATGCTGGCCACAAAAGTGATGGAAAAGATGTTTCAAGGGGTCTAACACCTGGAGGGGGGCATGGCAGAGTGGGATACATGCCAAAAGTCCCGGTGAAAAATCTGGATGTGACGCAAAGCAGCGTTTTAAGGGCAGAAATCACATTGAATGCTAAATTGCAGGCCTAACGTGCTTTCAAACATCTTGCATGTGTATACATCAAACGGAGTGTAATTAGAGTACTGCTTCACACTGACACACCAAACTCACTGTGTAACGCACCGCAAACAGCTGTTTGTGTAGTGACGGCCATGCTGGACTACTGCGCAACATGGCGTGATTGCTCTTCCTCACTCAGTGATGTCAGGTAATGTGTGACTTCCTTCTCAACTTTCCATGGCATTGTTAAAAGGCTTACGTTTTGTTTTTAATTTACATTTTCTACTTGCTGTGTACTTGTTCAGTACCGCTACAATGAGAATCCTGTGGAGGCGGGCAAGTCTGCCATTGTGACCCCGGGTAATGGCCGGGGAATGAGAGGTTTGAATCCGGTGTGGAGCCTGAGCAACGGCTACCACTACACATCCAAGGAGGGCAGCGGGCAGGCATGCACGCCCGCCCGCCCCGAGGTAGTGACCAAAAATAACAATACAGGAGGCGGACTTTCGAGGCCCTGCTGTGTATTTGAAATGAATGTACTTTAAATCCTTTAACGAGAACCAGTTATGGCGGGCAAAGATGACACCACATTCCGTTCAAGAGAATCATATGGAGGCGGGCAAGTCTGTCATTTGTGACCCCGGGTAATGGCCGGGGAATGAGGGATGGAATCCGGTGTGGAGCCTGAGAAACGGCTACCACCACACATCCAAGGAGGGCAGCAGGTAGGCATGCACGCCTGCCCCGAGGTAGTGACCAAAAATAACAATACAGGAGGCGGACTTTCGAGGCCCTGCTGTGTATTTGAAATGAATGTACTTTAAATCCTTTAACGAGAACCAGTTATGGCGGGCAAAGATGACACCACATTCCTTTCACGAGAATCATATGGAGGCGGGCAAGTCTGTCATTTGTGACCCCGGGTAATGGCCGGGAAATGAGGGATGGAATCCGGTGTGGAGCCTGAGAAACGGCTACCACTACACATCCAAGGAGGGCAACAGGTAGGCATGCACGCCCGCCTCGAGGTAGTGATCAAAAATAACAATACAGGAGGCGGACTTTCGAGGCCCTGCTGTGTATTTGAAATGAATTAACTTTAAATCCTTTAACGGGAATCCGTTATGGAGGGCAAGTCTGCTATTGTCACCGCGGGGAATGAAGGTTGGATTGCGGCCCGAAGTGGGAGCCTGCTGAGACCCATGCTGTAGCTGCCCTGACCGTGCTTTGCAGACCAGGCATCTGTGGTCAGATGGACCCTTGAGCCAGCGGAAGACAAACCAAGTCGAAAGCATTTGCCAAGAATGTTTTACGGAGGGCAAGTTTTTTTGCCCTTTTTTTAAATTTTTTGAAAATGATAGATGGTTGTATTTTTAAATTGTTTGAAAGTTTAGATGGTTGTATTTTTAAATTGTTTGAAAGTTTAGATGGTTGTATTTTTAAATTGTTTAAAAGTGTATCCATTCTTCCTCCCCCCCAGCCACGAACAATACCATGGGAACGTGGAGCAGCAGAAGCCCCCTGTGACGGCTGCCACGGTTGTTCTCCGCTGCTTGTCTTTTGAGGGGTGCTTCTTTTCCTCAGGTGTTCTTGCCATAGCTGTTTGTGCCTTCTCTCCAGGTGCCTTCGTAAAGCACTTGTCCCTACGTGACAGTTGGCCTTTCCACGGCTCAATTTTTGCTGGCAGAGACAACAGATGGCTTTGCTCCGATCTGAGACACACACGTGAAAAAATTTCCAAACCGCTGAGCCCCCCTGGGCTGATGGCGCTACGGTAGCATCAGCAGCAGCTGACGTTGAAGGGCATGTGTGCTCCCTGGCCATAGCTGGCGATACATGGCACCGGACACTGCCCCCAGCTGTTTCTGAGGACGAGCTCCCTCTGCTTCTATCATGGAGTCGTCTCCTCCTACTCCTCTCTGACTCCTCCTCTGAACTGTCCCCCTGGTCATCTCCTCTACCGGGAACATATGTGGTATCCGTATAATCGTCATCATAATCCTCCTGGCCAGCTGCGCTTTCCTCAGACACCTCCTCAAGTGCACCAACTTCAGGTGGTCCACCATCATCCCCATCCACACACGTTACATCCATACTATCGCCACCTAACTCAGACGTATGAGGTGGTGTACCTGCGCCTTCTTGTTGTTGTTGCAGTAGTGGCTGGGAATCAGTGATTTCACCACCACCACCAAATAACTCCTGCGAAGTGTCAAATGCAGCGGATGTGGTGCTTGTTGTAGCGCTGGTGGCTGCGGGAGATGAGGTGTTCTGTGTTAAATACTCAATCACCTCCTCACGATTTTGGGAAGTGATGGCACGTGCCTTCTTCTGAGCACTGTATTTTGGGGCAGGTCCGCATGAAATCACAGCAACACCACCTCGCACAGCCACAGACCTGCCGGTGCCTGGTGGCCTTCCTCTGGGTCTGCCTCTACCTCTTCCTCTACCTGGTTTGTCCATTTTGTCCATCTCGGGGGTATGCTAGCTATATGCAGTGAGGTGGGTTCTCACTCAACACAACAGGTAGTTAGATGCAGTGAGCTGGGTTCACTCAACAGTAAAGGTACTTAAGATGCAGTGAGGTGGGTTCTCACTCAACACAACAGGTAGTTAGATGCAGTGAGGTGGCCAGGTAGGTTCACACTCAACACAACAGGTAATTAGATGCAGTGAGCTGGGTTCACTCAACACAACGCTAGGTATATGCAGTGATGAGGTGGGTTAAGTAAACACAACAGGTACTGGGTAGTTAGATGCAGTGAGCTGGGTTCACTCAACAGTAAAGGTACTTAAGATGCAGTGAGGTGGGTTCACTCAACACAAGGCTAGGTATATGCAGTGATGAGGTGGGTTAAGTAAACACAACAGGTACTGGGTAGTTAGATGCAGTGAGCTGGGTTCACTCAACAGTAAAGGTACTTAAGATGCAGTGAGGTGGGTTCTCACTCAACACAACAGGTAGTTAGATGCAGTGAGCTGGGTTCACTCAACAGTAAAGGTACTTAAGATGCAGTGAGGTGGGTTCTCACTCAACACAACAGGTAGTTAGATGCAGTGAGGTGGCCAGGTGGGTTCACACTCAACACAACAGGTAGTTAGATGCAGTGAGCTGGGTTCACTCAACAGTAAAGGTACTTAAGATGCAGTGAGGTGGGTTCTCACTCAACACAACAGGTAGTTAGATGCAGTGAGGTGGCCAGGTGGGTTCACACTCAACACAACAGGTAGTTAGATGCAGTGAGCTGGGTTCACTCAACACCACGCTAGGTATATGCAGTGATGATGTGGGTTAAGTAAACACAACAGGTACTGGGTAGTTAGATGCAGTGAGCTGGGTTCACTGAACAGTATCCAGTAAAGGTACTTAAGATGCAGTGAGGTGGGTTCTCACTCAACACAACAGGTAGTTAGACTTAGATGCAGTGAGCTGGGTTCACTCAACACAACGCTAGGTATATGCAGTGATGAGGTGGGTTAAGTAAACACAACAGGTACTGGGTAGTTAGATGCAGTGAGCTGGGTTCACTCAACACAAAGCTAGGTATATGCAGTGATGAGGTGGGTTAAGTAAACACAACAGGTACTGGGGTATATGCAGTACTGGGTAGTACAATGTGCAGCTCCCTGTCACACACACAGGCAGTCAGTCACTGAATGTGCTGGGCTGCTGGCAGTGGCACACACACTATCAATTAGCAAGGCTGTGCATGCAACAAAAGTGTCAGAAAAAAAAATGTACAGGTTGAGCTCTGAAAAGAGCTGTTGCTGGGTGCTTTAAAACCAATATTAATCAGTCAGGAACAAGCAAAGCAGCCTAGAACCTAACTAATCTGTCCCTAAGAGAAAAAGTCTGCAGCAGCTGTCCCTTTCCTCTCTCTAGCAGGCACACGAGTGACTGTAATGGCCGCCGGAGGCTGCCTTATATAAGGGGCGGGTGGGGCTCCAGGGCTTACTGTAGCCTGAATGGCTACAATGTGCCTGCTGACTGTGATGCAGAGGGTCAAAGTTGACCCTCATAGTGCATTATGGGGCGAATCGAACTTCCGGAAAAGTTCGCCTGGCGCAGGCGAACGCGAACCCCCAATGTTCACCTGGAACCGTTCGCCGGCGAACCGTTCGGTACACCTCTACTGGACAGGCGGAGAAAAATCTGAATAGGTGGAGGACGGCTCAACTTTATGAATAATCTCTCTCTTATAGTGTCCTTGTTTAAAGGGACACTTAAAGAGACACTGAAGCGAAAAAAAAATATTATATTATGATTTGTATGTGTAGTACAGCTAAGAAATAAAACATTAAGATCAGATACATCAGTCTAATTGTTTCCAGTACAGGAAGAGTTGAGAAACTCCAATTGTTATCTCTATGCAAATAAGCCATTAAGCTCTCCGACTAAGTCTTAGGGCCCTTTTCCACTAGAGCGATTGTGATTGCTGAATCGCAAAATCGCAAATCGCTAGTGATTTTTAAATCGCTAGAGTTGTTACTTTATCATAGAAATCATGAGAAGTATTTTCCACTACAGTGATTCGATTTGGAAATCGCTAATCGCAAATCGCAATCGCTTGCTGGAGCGATTTTTACAATGATAATGCAATGCAAATGAAAATCGCAAATCGCAATCGCATAACAGAATTAATGAAAAATCGCAATCGCAATCACTGGCGTTTGTGATTGCGATTGCTAGTGGAAAAGGGCCCTTAAGGTAGCCATACACTGGTCGATTTGCCATTAGATCGACCAGCTGGCAGATCCCTATCTGATCGAATCTGATCAGAGAGGGATCGTATGGCTGCCTTTACTGCAAACAGATTGTGAATCGATTTCAGCCTGAAACCGATCACAATCTGTTGAGCTGCTCCTGCCGCCTGTCCCCCCCCCCTGTATACATTACCTGAAGCTGGCTCCCGGGCGTCTTCTCCGCGCTGCACCGCACCGCTCTGTTCTTGCTCCATCCCGGCGCTTCCTGTGTCACTCCGTGACCAGGAAGTTCAAATAGAGCGCCCTCTATTTGAACTTCCTGGTCACTGCAGTGGAGCCGGAACAGAGCGGTGCAGCGCGGAGAAGAAGCCCGGGAGCCAGCGTCAGGTAATGTATACCTGATCGGATCGGCCGCCGCTAGCGACGCGCACCCTACCCGTGGGCGATCGAGGGTAATTTCCTACACGGCGCGATCGACGGACCGATCCGATTTCAGGAGGAAATCGGATCGGCGGGTGCATTTAGCGCGAACGATTGGCAACAGATTCGATCCCAGGATCGAATCTGCTGTCGAAACGGCCGCAAATTGGGCCAGTGTATGGCCACCTTTAGTCATGGAGAGGGCTGTTATCTGACTTTTATTATCTCAACTGTAAGTGAACTGTTTACTTTTCCTCTTCTACAGGAGAGGTCATTACTTCACAGACTGCTCTGAAAGACTCATTTTGAATGCTGAGTGTTGTGTAATCTGCACATATTATAGAATGATGCAATGTTAGAAAAACACTATATACCTGAAAATAAAAGTATGAGAATATTTTCTTTGCTGCTAATCTTCTAGTAATTATTCATAGTACACAACCAATTCACTATATCATATTTTTTTTTTTTCGCTTCAGTGTCTCTTTAAGCCAGGAATTAAAAATAAATTTTACTTTCCTGGGACTTCTACCCCAGAAAAAATGTTTAAAATGCATTTTATTGGCAAATTAAAAAATATCACCCAGGAGAAAACTCAGGTGAAAAAAATGAATTGCATATGGGCCCTGTTCTGCCTACAAATGTTTTTCTAGTGTCCATAATTTACAACCTGTTAATCAGCTAGTCTCCATCTTCAGCAGAAGTAAAGCCTATAACATATTACGTATGCACTGACAGTGCGAAAATAGTACATGTGCTATCGTTCAGCACCATGCCATAATAAAATATTCACCATACGTTATGAACAAGGAAAAAGACACACACATCCACTTTTCCCTGTGTTATTTAAGATCTCCCTGTAGCCCCTTTTGCATGTACCCCCACTAAGAGCCTGCGTTATTGGGTCATCGTCATGTGATTGCAGTCTGCCACAATCAAACAGGATATTATCTACAGCAATGTGCAGAGATTCTCAGCTGCTACCGCTAAGTTAAATTGCAGATTTTTTAATTTATTATTTCTTAATTATATGCCCTAAAAGTATTTTGCTTTTTTGTAAAAAAAAAAAAAAAAACTAATATAAAAAATAAAAACTGAGGCCTAGCTCACATTTCTTAGTTGTGTTGCTTAATTCTGTGTGTCAACTTAATGCCTATATACAGTAGTACTATGGGCTTGTTCACAGCACTGCGTTGTAACAGATCGAGTTATTCTAACTCGCTGCATGCAGGCTTTGTATTAAAGTCCATGTCCCATCTCCATTGCCGTTCACACTCAGTTTAACTAATGTGTGTTATGTAACTGACCACTGTGAACCTAGACTGGGGGTAAAGGTACTGTACTGACCAAGCATGTCTCCATACCTGAACCCTAATGAGCATCTGTGGGGAATGCTCAAATAGAAGGCGAAGAAGCACAAGGTCTCTAACATCCACCAACCTTGTCGTGGAGGAGTGGAAGAGGATTCCAAAGGCAACCTGTGAAGCTCTAGTGAACTCCTTGCCCAAGAGAGCTAAGGCAGTGCTGGAAAATAATGGCAGACACACAAAATATTGACAATTTTTTGAGAATGTTGGCATTCATTACTTAGGGGTGTACTCGCATTTCTTGCCAGCGATTTAGACATTAATGGCTGTGGGTTGAGTTATTCTGATGGGACAGCAAATGTATACATTTATACAAGCTGCACACTGACTACTTTACTTTGTATCAAAGTGTCACATCTATAATGTTGTTCCATGAAAAGATATAAATAAAATCGGGGGCGTAACAATAGACATTGCTAGGGATGCAGCGGCAGGTGGGCCCAGAAGCTGCCAGGGCCCCGTTCAGTGAGAATGACATGTAAGGGCAAGGAGAGAAAAAAAAACTTACTGCTCTTTGCATAGTGTTCTAATGACTGCATCTACTAAGCCACTGATAAGGAATCATACAAAGTTTTGCAGACAAAAATTTGTAGACAGTCCCTATTCAGTGTTCAGCAGGCTTGTGTAGAGCCTGTTCTACCCCAGCCTTTATACTCCTCTCCAAGTGCCGTGTACTGTAGTGATGCTTGAAAAGTCTGGGCACAGAGAGAAGATTGGAGGGGGGCCCATCCAAAGTTTTGCAGGGGGCCCCTGTGATTTCTAGTTACGCCCCTGAATAAAATATTTACAAAGATGTGAGAAGTGTAATCACCTTTTTGAGATAAAGTTCGAGTAAAAATAAGTCAGTTAATAAATCAGTTCCCTTAGAAGGTAGCACATACACAACAATAATCGAGAGGTCCGCTGAGGTTACAGCTCATCACACTGGCCCCAATGCACTTTTTAGTTCTCTGGTAGCAACAATTCACTAGAAGAATCCACTTGGAATATTACCACAAAGGGCACATCTGAATGGCACCACCACCACTCCCCGTGAGCCTACACCCACCGAAAGGTCTTACAATCCGACAGAGCAGGATTTACAACTCAAAGGCCCGTAAGGCACAGGCATTATGATGCCCTAAACTCTGCCCCTGAACACAGGCCACCTGAACACTGAACACGCCTATTGGACTCAAAGCGCTCAAGAGCTGCAGCCACTAAGGGCGCACTCAAAGGGCCACCCTGCAGTGTTAGGAAGTCTTGCCCAAGGACTTCTTAATGAATAGGTACTGACCCTAGCCAGGATTCAAACCCTGGTATCCCATGTCAAAGGCAGAGCCCTTAACCAAAATAAGAGGTGTGCAAAGATCACTCCACTTATTGCACTTGTTCTGAGAAGGAAAGGCTATCTGGGACATCACCATATTAAGAGGGCGACCTAAATGTCACACAACTCCCCTAAATAATTACTAGTCCAGGAGTGTCAAGTGGCCAATTGACATAAAAGGATGCCCAAAGAGCCCTAAGCCCACCAGTAATGGACAAAAGTACCTTATAGGAGGGGGTATGAGGGTTCTCTACCCTCCATCCCCCTCTAGTTAGGTACCTCCTCCAGTGCAGAAAGATACAGTAGCTGGTATCAGCATAACAGAGAGGCACTGTACATTTGCCTCACCCCCTCATAGGAGGATACCAGGTTCCATACAATATTTTGTGGCCCTCGCCGGCAAAAGCTTCCTTATAGTTCGCTTCAGTGCTCCCAAGTAGTCCGCCGTATCCCCGCCGCTAAACGAGGGCTGCAGAGCCCCCAAATTGCCCGGGAGGCAATCCGCTGGCATTTCCTGGAAGGGGCAGAGCTTCCAGCTTCAGCTCTGCCCCTCCTGACGTCAATTGCCGCACGGATCGCCGCCTCTCCCCGCCCCTCTCTGTGAAGGAAGAGTGAGAGGGGCGGGCAGAGGCGGCGATGCGCCGCGATTGTGAAATCCCTTATGCGGCCCAGCCTCATCCTGACTTTGCCTCCTGCGGCCCCCAGGTAGATTGAGTTTGAGAACCCTGCTCTATAGCTAAGCCTAATTTGTGTTTCCATAGAAAATAAAAATTCAGCACCATACCATGTGCCTCTTATTAGTTAGTTTTCCTTTACTGTTATTAATGTAAAGCAGAATAATAGGATTTAGCCTGTATCCCATTTCTCCACTTTTCAGCTACAGCACTTGAGTGGTCCAATTCCAAGCTTTTATTATTATTATTATTATTATTATTTTTTATTTATATAGCGCCAACATCTTCCGTAGCGCTGTACATAGTACAAACAAATAATGGGGAACAAATATACATAAGAAATACAAGACACTGTACAGTCATGACATTGAATAGAATAAATACAGATACATACATAGTTGATATGTAGTTGGTACATATACATATGTTAAAATTACAGCAGTATGAAAAACACTAGAAGGAGGTCCCTGCCCTTGCGAGCTTACAATCTAGAGGGTAGTGGGGAGGAAACAAAGGGGAAGGAAACACCAGGATTAGTGGGTGAGCCAGTGTGCCTTCAGTGCTGCCTATAGCAAATTATAGGCTTTTCTGAACAGGTGTGTTTTCAGAGTACGTTTGAAGGTTTCCAGGCTCGTGGCATGACGAACCGGCTGAGGGAGAGAGTTCCAAAGGAGAGGGACCGCCCGTGAGAAGTCTTGGATGCGAGAGTGAGAGGAGGTGACTAGGCTGGAGGACAAAAGGGTCTCCTGTGAGGAACGGAGGGTCCGAGCGGGGAGGTATCTGGAGATTAAAGAGGAAATGTATGGAGGCGACAGCTTGTGTAGAGCTTTGTATGCAAGTGTGAGAAGTTTAAACTGGATCCTTTGGGCAACTGGTAACCAATGGAGGGATTGGCAGAGAGGGGCTGCCTCAGAGGATCTAGAAGAGAGGTGGGTGAGACGGGCCGCAGAGTTTAGTAGGGATTGGAGAGGTGCCAGTCTGCTTTTTGGTAGACCACAGAGTAGGGTGTTGCAGTAGTCAAGACGGGAGATGATTAGGGCATGCACAAGCATTTTAGTTGCTTCTTGTGAAAGGAAGGGACGGATTCTGGAAATGTTTTTGAGATGGAAGTAGCAGGAGGTAGTTAAAGTGTTAATATGTGGTTTAAAGGAGAGCTCAGAGTCCAGAGTTACCCCTAGGCAACGAGCTTTGGGGGTTGATGCTATTGGGGTGTTCTCTACATTGATTGTGACAATGGGAGGTGGAACAGAGAGTGAAGGTGGAAATATCACAATCTCCGTTTTGCTCATATTGAGTTTAAGGAAGCGGGATGACATAAATGTAGATACAGCGGATAGACATTTGGGGACTTTTGATAGTAGTGTGGAGAGGTCTGGGGCAGAACAATAAATTTGGGTGTCATCAGCATAGAGGTGGTATTGAAACCCAAAAGAGCTTATTATCTGTCCCAGGCCATGGGTGTAAATGGAAAAGAGGAGGGGTCCAAGGACGGACCCTTGTGGTACTCCCACAGACAGTGGGCGTGGAGAGGAGTTGGTATTGGCATAGGAGACCATGAAAGAACGTCCAGACAGGTAAGAGTTGAGCCAGGAGTGTGCTAGGCCCTTGATTCCCAGTGTTGAGAGGGTCTGGAGAAGCAGGGTATGATCAACAGTGTCGAAGGCAGAGGACAGATCTAGGAGTATTAGTACCGAAAATCTGCCTTTGGCTTTAGCAACTAGGAGGTCATTGGCAACCTTAGTGAGAACGGTTTCCGTAGAGTGTTGAGGGCGGAAGCCAGACTGGAAGGGGTCCAACAGGGAATTAGCAGAGAGCTTAATACATTTGTATAAAATCAACATAAGATTTGCATCTATTCAGAATTTTGAGCATGTCATTGACCATCTCTGCTGCTCAGTTTATATTCAGAATCTTCCACTGAACATCCAACTAAAACGTAATACTTTCACACTGACACACTGTGTTACATCAGAGAATACCTGTATATTCGCATGGCAAACACAATGCCATTATATTGCAATGGTACGTTTGCATCGGTGCATTATCAGTGCAGAGCGACCGAACACATCGGAAAAACCCGAGGCATGCCGTGTGGTATCAGACAAGCAGAGTGTATACAGATGCAGTGAAGCATACTTTTCATGTGCTATATGCTTTACTGTAGGCATTCCATCATGCACAAAATGCATTGTTTAAAGGACACATGAAGTGAGTGGGATATGGAGGATGCCATTTTTATTTCTTTTTAGTTTCAAAACTATTTTAATTGAAGAAAATCCAAAACAGTACATACTACAAAGAGTAAAAAGAGTTTAAAAAACCCTCATGAAAATACAGATAGCATGATACTGTTATCTTATAGATCAAACATTCAGGTATTATAGCAATTTCATTATAAAGTACAATCAATGCACCAGTCAGTTTAGTAATATAGCACCATACAGTCTTATAATTACAAAAGTATTTATTAGTTGCCTGGCAGTCCTGCTGATCTCTTTGGCTGCTGCCAGGGGCATAACAATAGACCCTGCAAGGGACGCCTCTGCAGGGGGGCCCAGAAGCCACAGGGGGTCCGTGGGGGGGAAAGTTTGAGAGACTGACAGCTAAGGGCATGGAGAGAAAAAAACGTATTCTGCTCTCACCATTGTTATATTGACTGCATGTGTCCACCCACAGATAAGGACTCACACACTTTGGAATTTGTACACTGTCCCTGCTCCCTAGGGTTCGTAAAAAACATCTGTCACACACTGCTGCAAAGTTCTGATGACTTCATGTACAACCTTACAAACAAAGGAGTCACATTTTGAAAAAAGTTGTAGACTTTCCTTTTTCAGCAATCACTCCAAAAGGATTCCTAGATTCTTATCACACACAGGCTAATGACCTTATGGTTCTGATTACTTTTACAATGTAATGGAGTGGAGATTGATGTCTTACTGTTGTTGCTCCATTGAGAGCTTTTTGTCTCATACTGAGTCCAAGTTCTTGTAATAACAGTATTAATCAGTGACATTCTGAATGTTTTGCAAAAGTTACAATACTATATCTTATGTTCAGCATGTCATTGTTGTTCCTCCATATAGCATGTGCTTTCATGTAGTAAAATAATACAGCTGTGTGTGTATATGTGTATGTATGTACTGGGAGCAGAGCTGCAACGAGGGACTTGTTGGCTGTAAGGGGTTGGAGGAAGCCCCTGGTAAGTAGATCTGGGGATAGCATAGATTGCCTGACGTTTCCTTTAAGTCTAAGTGTTTTTATCTGCATGGGGAAAACACATTGGTCCTCAGTTTTCCTGTGCAGAAAGCGAGGGGGTGGGGGGCCCATCCAAAGTTTCGCGGGGGGCCCCATCCAAAGTTTCGCAGGGGGCCCCCCTGTGATGTCTAGTTACGCCCATGGCTGCAGCACTATCTGGATTAGACACCTGAAACAAGCATGCAGCTAATCTAGTCAGACTTCAGTCAGAGCATCTATTTTGAATGCTTGTTCAGGGTCTATGGCTAAAAGTATTAGAGGCAGATGATCAGCAAGGCAGCCAAGCAACTGCTAATGTTTAAAAGGAAATAAATGTGGCAGCCTCCATATCCCTCTCACTTCAGCTTTCCTTTAAAAACAAATGGGCAACGCAACACTAAGGATGCTCATTCGGATTTCACGGAATTGAAATTTACAGATTTTCTATTGGAAAACTGAACTCGGAAATCAGATTTCTGCAGAAATACTGCATTACTGCAATTCGGTAATTTTAGTCCAATCACAGAACTCGAAATCAATGGACCAATCAGAGAATGCAGAAACAACCCATTGTAAGTATTTGGCCAATCAGAGAAGCCCAAAAAAAAAATACTCAGAAATCGGAAATCCGGACTCGGAAATCAGATTTCGGTAGAAATACTACATTACACATTATTGATTATGTGCAGCCCGACAATTTTTGTCTGTATGAGATGTCAGGGGGATTTATTTATCTGTTCTTAATTGAGCACTTTTTGTACATTTTTATGCATCTATTGCTATATGTGTAATATACTTTTAAGGCAATGTTTTTGTACCTGTATTTCTATACCATGTCTGTGTAGCACGCCCATTGTGGGTGGAGCTATATATATGTATACATTGTGATCATGTGAGATCCTTTTTTAGCTATGCCTAATGGTACGTACACACTGGCAACTATGGTCGTTTGAAACTGCAGCTTAACGATAGTTCTGCTGACAATTGGGGAAAGAACTTTACCAAATGATCATTAAGTACAACGACAAACGAACGATATTGGCACGATGAGAAAATCCAACAGGACGGATCATATCGAGCGACAATCGTTACAAAACTATAGTGTGTACAGTTATCTGCCGAGAATGATCGTTACAAGGTCCAATGCGCCTGCGTTGGATTCTGCCCAGCTTCCGTACTTCCTGTGTAGCGCGGCCCGTAAAGATTGTTACACTACAAATTTCAAATAAACTTTGTTCTCAAGTTAACTATCATATATTTTTATCTATTGTAACTCCATGTTAGTGTTTTTTTATATAAATATGTACGCAACATTTCCCTCTGATCGTTCTTTTCTGCGAGAACGATCGTTAAAATGTGTATGATGATCGCTGCATCCCATTGTTGCATTCCAATCGTTCCAATATTGTTAGTCTGGTAACTTATCGTTCCTTGCAAACGATAGTTATCGCAAGTGTGTACGTAGCATAAGGAGCGATTGTGAGGCTCCAATACGCGTGATCTATGTATCTGTCCAGTTCACTTATATTCCAATAAAAAATCGGACTTTTAGCATGCCGGTGCAGCGGATCTTTATTCCATTCTATGATTTCTGTGGGACTTGGCTGCCCGTGGTCCTGCTCCTGGTTGCTGTGGTGGGGTGGTGAGCGGTATTCAACTTCTTCCACAAATACTGCATTGCCACAACTCGGTAATTTTATCCCAATAACAGAACTGGGAAGCATTGGACCGATCAGAGAATGCAGAGTCAACTCTAAAGTATTTGGCCAAATAGAGAATGCAAAAATGACCCAAAAAAAACACTACTTGGAAACTGGAAATCCGAACTTGGAAAATGGAAACCGATTGGAAATCCGTGGAATCGGTAATCGGCATTGGAGGAAATCGGAATTGGAGGAAATCGGAATTTCTGCGAAATCGGAAATTGACATTTCCGACCATCCCTACGCAACACCCTAGTGTGACACTAGCGTATGAAACAAACAAGTACAGTACTGCAAACTGCTGCAATACGCTATTAAATAAGCACAGCATGATGTACTAGGAAAAAAAATACAGCATACTGCAAATACTGTGTTGAAGAAAACATCTAAACTTGTCATACATGGAAGGGCTAGCTACAGCAGTCAATGCTACAAGTGTTCACAGACAACTGTAAAAAGGACTACCCTATGGCTTTTTTCAGGTAACGGGGGTGATTCTAAAACAGAACATGGGTGATATTTGCTCAAAAAGTAGCACTTGTGAAAATCATACATATTTGGAACACATAAGCTTAATTATGATGGTTCATAAAGTAATAATAAAAATAATTCTAATATGAGCAACAAGAGCAATAACCATCATCATCAGTACTACCATCATCATCATCATCACGGCGTACAAAATTTCCATTAAGCGCAGGTATAGCCAAGTTGAAGCAAAGATCTTTTTTTCCCTATTTTCCTAACCTTAATGTGTTTTTAAAGTCTGTGTTTAATTGTGGAAGCAAATGCTCTTAGTAGGTACTGGCTGTGCGTCCGTGACGTCCTACTGCCATCTAGAGGAAGATTATGACTGCAATAGCAGATTGCCTTCTCTACGGAAAACAGCTACAGCTGGGGAAACAGGAGGACAATTTCTTCCGAGAGATTCAATTGTTTATAAGCACTTTGGTTTTTATGCCAGTATGTTTGATCAATACCTTGATTTTTCTGCCTGGCAACAGAATTCTCTTGCTTTCAGCTAGTTTTCTGCGGAAACTAGTGCAAGTTGCTTCCCAGCCTCTGGACAATAAATGCAGATGTAGCCTCTTCCCTGCTGGGTGACTGACGCTTGCTCACGCTATGTACTGGGCATGACGCTGGACATCCTCACTAGGGTTCTGTATAGCATTGAGGTCCTTAGCCTCTACGGCCTCTCCTCATTTCAAAAGACCTCCCTTTACAAGCACTGTTTACTGTTCAAAAGAAGCCAAATCTAAAAATAAATGCATGCATATTTCCAAATACTAGCATAAGCAAAATGTGGTTATCTTGCTTAAAGGGAATCTGAAGTGAAAATAAAACTTATGTTATAATGATTTGTATGTGTAGTACTGCTAAGAAATAAAACGTTATTACCACAGATATGAGTCTCATATTGTTTGCAGTACAGGACGAGTTAAGAAACTTCAGTTGTTATCTATGCAAAAGAGCTTCTGTGAGCTCCGCGACTTTATAAAGTCGTGGACAGCACTGTCTTTTAAAGCTCAACTGTCTCTCATTGTTTCCTCTTTGTTTATGGTTTTTCTGCAGAGAAAAGTTGAAAGGGTCAGTAGTCTGCTCTGTGTTGTGGAAACTGCAATTATTAGAGAATGATGCGATGTTATATTAAAAAAAGCTATATACCTGAAAATAAAAATAGTATTTTCTTTTCTACTAATGTTCTATTAATTATCCGTACTACACAACCTATTCATTATATCATGAGTTGTTTTTTTTTTTTGCTTCAGTGTCACTTTAAAGGGAAGGTTCAAGCAAAAAAAAAAAAATGAGATTCAATTACCTGGGGCTTCTACCAGCCCCATGTAGCCATCCTGTGCCCTCGTAGTCACTCACTGCTGCTCCAGTTCCCCGCTGGCAGCTTTCTGACCTCGGAGGTCAGGGCCACATTGCATACATTTTTACGCATTCCAGCTAGTGCAGGAACAAAAATTTACGCGTTTCACCACTAACGCGTAAAAATGTATGCGTTAATGTTCCTGCACTAGCGGGAATGTGTAAAAATGTACGCAATTTGGCCCTGACCTCCGAGGTCAGAAAGCTGCCAGCGGGGGACTGGAGCAGCAGTGAGTGACTACGAGGGCACAGGATGGCTGCATGGGGCTGGTAGAAGCCCCAGGTAAGTGAATCTCATTTTTTTTTTTTGCTTGGACCTTCCCTTTAAAAAAATTGTTTCTACGTTTTTTTTTTATATTGTTCTTCAGGGCTGTGGAGTCGGTACAAAAACCTCTGACTCCAAATCCTCAGTTTATGGAACCTCAGACACCAACTCCAGGTACCCAAAATTGCTCCGACTCTATTCCTTGGTCTGTGACTTGCCAGGGCTGTGGAGTTGTCAGGGCCGGTTTAAGCAACAATGGGGCCCTAGGGCAAAATAAACCAGGGGGGCCCCCCCCAACATATACCCCGGAACAAAAATTGGCATTAGGGGACCTTTTTTGCAGCTGGTATAGTCAGGGTGTAAGGTCCCAATCGGTCAGAGCTCCACATTCTGGCTATCCCAGCCTGCATGGGTGACAAGGGGTTAAAAAGTTTCAGGAGGGGAATTTTTTTTTTTTGTTTTTTAAATTCCCACACTCTAAACATAAAAAAAAAATTGGGAAAATAGGAAAAAATGCCAGGGATCTTCATACAGCCATGTTGCGGCTGTATAGCGACCCCTGGCCAAAGCGCTGCGGCTGCGTATAGACCCCCTGGAAACCCCGTCAGGAAATTTATTGCGCTTTCGTTTGATACATGTAAAATGACACTACCGTTAGGTTTGCTACTAAAAGTTACATTTACTGCATTTAAAACTATACTTTTTTCCTTCTAAACTTTAAAATCGATTTTCTCAAAAACTATAAGGTCTTTTTGAAAAATTGTTTTTTCCTCTTATTCCCAATGATCTCCTTAACATATCCTGCACATTTAGGGTTTCTAGCATTTAAGGTGGATTTGCTATTAACCATTAAAGTCGGCAGGTTTTTAAATGTGTTTTTTTTTTCCTTTAAAACTTTAAAATCGATTTTCTCAAAAACTATAAGGCCGATTTGAAAAAAAATTTTTTCCTCTTGTAGCCACTGGGGGCCCCTACAAGCTCTGGGGCCCTGGGGCAGCTGCCTCCTTTGCCTTAATGGTAGCGCCGGCCCTGGGAGTTGTTACAAATATCATCTGACTCCGACTCCTCAGTTTATAAAGCCTCCAACTCCAGGTACCCAAAAACTATTCCGACTCCTCGACTCCGACTCCACAGCCCTGGTTCTCTGTCCACCACTCAAATATTGTGGAATTTGACTACCATGAGCAGGAGAAATATTAACAATATTTCAACAATAGAGTACAATTGCAAAGTGTGTTCACTTTTCTAATTTCAGTAACTACTAAGGTACGGTAATAGCCACTTGGCAATGGTCTTATATGGTGGTCTTATATGGCTTGTCATAGCTCTGTCCAAGCACTAGTGATGATGAGTAACTTATTCTCCAAACAGGTAAAATGACACTTTGGGCTTGATTCACAAAGCGGTGCTAACAGTTAGCACACTGGTGAAAAGCCCTTTATCACCCCTAAACTCAGTTTAGGTGTGATAAGTTTAGGCGTGATAACTATAGCTCCAACTGGGTTAGCACCTCAGTGCACAGCTGATCAAAAGTTTTGCGCTAGCAGAGTTTAATGGCGCTGCTTTGCGTGCAGGACTTTGCGCGCGATCTAAACTTATCTAAACTTATTATGCCTAAACTTATCTCGCCTAAACTTATCACGTCTAAACTGGCTTTTCACCAGAGTGGTGCAATGGTTATCACGCCTAAAGTCTCTAACTGGGTTAGCACCGCTTTGTGAATCGAGCCCTAAATGTGGCCACTAATGATACAATTTGCTGAATGATTGATTACGAACGATTCTTCGTATGAACGATCGTAAATGATTGTTCAGGACCACTAATGGACAAAAATCTCCTAACCAATCAGGTTAATGAAATCGATCCAAATTTCGGTTCAACCCCATCAATCTACCGCAATTGGATTGGTTAGGAGATTTTTGTGCATTAGTAATCCCAAACAATCATTTACGATTGTTCATATAAAGCGTCGTTCATAATTGATTGTTCAGCAAATTGTATCATTAATGGCCACCTTTGCTTTAAATTGCAGCAATTAGCATGTCAAGAGAATTGTTTTGCTTGGGAAAGCCAATCACAGAGATCAGATTGGAGCGGAGTAACTTTTCCGTGGACGGCTGAACTGATCACTTGTTGGGCAGTTCAGCCTCCCGGCTGCCAGCCACGCGTTTGGGAACACCACGCATGCAGAGGTGTAACAATAGCTACTTTGACCCCTGCTAACGCAGGGGAGCCTGGTGGCGTAGGCAGCCCAGTGCGTCGAGATGGAGAACAGAGCAGAGTGTAGTGATACCTTATTCCAGCAAGCGGAGCAACAGGTCCTCACTCCTCTCTTCACTGTAGCCGCCGTACAGCATATTTCCATGTGACACCGTCTCTGCATGTCACATGATCAGCAGAGACGGAAGCCACAGGGAGATTGGCTGTGTGGTGACTACAATGAGGAGAGGAGTGAGGACTTATCACTTTACTTGCGCAGACTGACCACGACTGGCCAAAGTTACGGGACCCGGCAGTGTCGTGGGAGCGATCTGTGCACATGGGGCTGGAGGAGGCCCCAGGTATGTGTAAAACCTTTATTTTATATTGTTTCTGGTACACTTTAGGGCTAATTGGCCCAGGCCTTGCAAAGTTTTTTTCGCCTTCCCCGGATCAACTGGGTTATGTGCAGGTTCAGGTTATGTTTGCTTTGGTTTTTTCATTTTTTTTTCTTTTCTTTCTGATGCAACTTGATGAACGGATGTCTTTTTTCAACCAAACTATGTTACTCTAAGTCCCGGTTCACGTCTGCATTTTTTTGCGGAACCGGCCGTACGGATCCAGCCATCTGGATCTGGGAAAACGGTCCGTTTTTATAGCCAGTGTGCTGCAAAACGTCCATTTTCCCATAGGTTCCTATTGAGCTGAAAATCCTTCCATTTACGTTCCGCTGAGCGAAACGGTCTAGGAAATTAGGGCCTGCAGCATTGTTTTGTCTGTTCATTGGAATGGATCACGGAACCATACGGCTGGTTCCGTTGGCAAAAGCTAATGTGAACCGAACCTAATTTGTGGGGGAGATGAGCGTTATATGCAATTATAGAAGTGAAATAATAAATAGAAGTTAAGGATTAGGACACTGTGATAATGACATTACAACTACTGTAGGCTAGAAGGTAAAACAAGTCAATATATTATTTGTGCCTTTGAGAAAACAATTGTCATGACTCACATATTGAATTTCATTGTGGTTTTTTAAAACATTTTTTGTTCTTCATATCTCTCTAGCCTGAAGCCCTGAATTAGTTCATGATTATTTTTATTTTTATTGCACAAAATACAGTATGCTGAGTAGTCTATGTCACTGTCTGCCCTTCAAAGAAAAAGAATAAAGCCAATTAAATACTGTAGTTAATATGAAATTATTGGTGGGTTTAGAGAAATATATTAAACCAAAACCAATTAATATATACCATGCATCCCTATTATTTAGGCTTTAACAAAAAAATGTCCATTTAATAAAACTGAGAAAGCCAAATAATACATATGTTTTGCAAAATGTAATTGTCTCAATATATACCTTGCTGGTGGTAAATACGTACAGGGTATAGGGCAAGACTATTTGCTCCTTGTGGAAATGACCAACCATATTACTAAAACAAATATTTTATTTATATAAGGAGAAGGTGGAAGCACTGGCACTGCGGTGACTTTTGGAGACGGGGAAGGGGAGATGGTGGTATTGATGCAGGTATCCGGTACACCGGCAATATCCTTAGCGTTATGTTTCTTAATGGCTATTGCGCTCCTCCAAATATGAAACTCCAAATACACAGATATATATATAAACTGCAGGCTTAGGTGTGCAATCCCACTAGGGGGTATACCCTTAATCGGATAAAATTTCCACTTGGTATGCGCTCATCAAAGCAAGACAGTGTAGACAATCAAGGACACATAATACTTCATATAAGTTCCCATTTGCACAATGTATATCCCTCTAAAACCAGTCTCTAAACAGTCTCTTGAGATATTTCAGCACACAATAAACGATAAAAATCTTCACCGCATCAGCATCACTTAAAGCAATGTAAGCTCACCAGAAAGCTTGGCTGACCAAGTCACAGATCAGCATCACACTTGATGGGGAGCCTCCCCTTGTACACTGGCAATCTGCAGCCTTTACTCCTTCATACAAGCACGGTGGCGTAGTGGGCAGCACGGTGGCGTAGTGGTTAGCTTTCTCGCCTTGCAGCGCTGGGTCCCTGGTTCGAATCCCAGCCAGGGCACTATCTGCAAAGAGTTTGTATGTTCTCTCCGTGTCTGTGTGGGTTTCCTCCGGGCACTCTGGTTTCCTCCCACATTCCACAAACATACAGATAAGTTAATTGGCTCCCTCTAAAATTGGCCCTAGACTACAGTACTTACAATACATAATATAGACATATGGCAAGGGATTAGATTGTGAGCTCCTTTGAAGGACAGTTAGTGACAAGATATATATATATACGCTGTACAGCGCTGCGTAATATGTCGGCGCTATATAAATACTAAATAATAATAATAATAATAATACAAGGGAAAAAAACAAAGAACTGCACATAGTGTAATACTGTTACACGTTCAGGTTACCTCCTGTGCCCATGCGTGCAAATAGGTGATAGTAATCCTCCACCATAAAGACTATGAGCCGCTCACCAGATCTAATGGCTGCCCCTCTGTGGGACCAGCAAATAGCGCTTGACCCCACTGGGCAAAGTCTGTGGTCATCAGTACCTTAAAAATTAAAAAATAGGCCTACATAGCGTAATACCGTTTTTATTAAAAAGTAGTAAATTTAAAATATCACTCACAAACAGCTGTTCAAATGCGCATCACATAAAAATCCACATGGGGTTGGCGTCTCACAGTACCGTTGTTGGGCGTGGGCTGGGAAAAGGGTTGATCTACTGAGCAATTCAGTCCAGTACCTAATCAGTTCTCAGTCCCTTGCAACTAAGTCCAATCTATATTGCTCAGCAAAACCTTGGGGGAAACTCATGACAGTTCGCAATATGGTACTGAATAGATGACAGTTCTTTGGGTGGTCCAATCAGGACATTCATCTTGCTCCAAGATCTCCCAGACTCTTTAGGTTGTATTTGTAGCACTCAATACCCTTTACTCTTAATACCTCCCCTCTGGATTGGGCTCCACAAAATAACAAAGAAAATAAAATATAAATCAAATAATCAAAAAGGGTTAAAGCAAAATAAATATAAATAAAATGAAATATTAAGTGACCGATGCACCCCTCTATACCATCACCACCACCCTCCTACAATAGAACTTTCTTTAAGTGCACTTTGACGTTAAGGCTGAATAAGCTCTGAAGTAGAGTTGATGCAAAACTTGTAATCCAAGTAGGTTAACTCTGTATCTTGATCAGATGACAGTTTACTTTCTCTGTAGCACACTTTAGTATCACAAGGTGCAAGGCAACTCCTTCTCTTCCACTTAACTTTGTAGTACTGACAGGTTCTCTTTAAATATCAAACTCTTTGTAATCACGCAGAACACATCAAAATCTGAATTTTAACTCTTGACAGGGATAATGTCTCTATATAACAGGACCATAGGCAAGCGGAGGCTGTGTCAGCTCAGCAGGGTATTTTAGGTAATAGAGAATGTCTCTCAGTGACAGTAGGGCCTGGACTTTTTATAAGCAATAGCAACTTGTCTCACTTTAGATCAGCAGCTTTCTTCTACATAAACAACTGTATACTCAGCACAAAGTCTCTGTGACTGTACAGCACTCTTACATAGGCAGTCTTTAGCAATAGCACTCAGGGATACAATCTGGGCCTCTCCAGGTTCTAGTTTGCTATCTTCAGCAAGTGAAGCTGGACACTGGCTACTAACTGTACACACTTTGGGCTTGATTCACAAAGCCGTGCAAACTGTTTAGCACCGGTGTGCTAAACAGTTAGCACGTGAAGTGCCGTTCATGGACTTTTGCGCGCGCAAAAGTCCGCAAACGGCACTTCACATGCTAACTGTTTAGCACGCCCATGCTAAACAGTTTGCATGGCTTTGTGAATCAAGCCCTTTATGGCTTAGATGTGGCTCTCAGTCCTATACTCATCTGACTGTGAATGTCTTTTGGTCAAGGTTTAGTCCGGGTCAGCCGCTCTGGCTCAGGGTAGTGTCCTGGCCGACTGCCGCTGTCCTTACTGTGTGGCTGCCGGCTCTCCTTAGCTTCTGGGCGACTGCTACAGCCTTTCTTTGCGCTGGTCTGGGCTCCCACCCTGCTCCGCACTGCTCGCTCCTGCTCAAGTCCTCTCACTCCTTCCACGCTCTCTCCCGCTCTCCAACTGACTCCAACTAGTTCCCCCCGGTCGCTCCCTTCTAGACTCTGCCCCCTGCGCGATTGCGAGCAGTGCAGCCGCGCGCAGGTGCAGAAGGTGCTGACCTGGCGAGGGTGCCATCTGCAACAGAGAGGATCCAGGGACACCGGAGCTGCGGCAGGGGGCAGATAAGCTGCCAGGGGCTGGCGAAAGCCACAGGTAAGTAGATTTTTTTTTTTCTTCTCGAACCTGTTCTTTAAGCGCAGCAGAGCCCACAAACAGCCTAAGATGTTGGCCTTCACCACTGTGAGTGCTGTCGGTGGTTGAGACTTCTGGTTAGTTGAGTTCTGGATAACTACCGTGTTTCCCTGATAATAAGTCAACCCCCGAAAATAAGACCTAGCTTATATTTTGAGTATGCTCGAAATATAACCCATCCCCTGAAAATAAGACCTAGCTGCTGAGAGGAGGAAGAGGCTGAGACACAGCAGTGCAATGCGATGCGAAGAGGCGGCTAGGAAGCGATGAGAGGACACATCGCTTGTCAATGCCAACCTCAGCTCCCTTCCCATCCATTAGTATTGCTATCACTCTCTCCTCCCTCTGCAAGCCCCCCTGGTGATTGATGGGTTGGCTGACAGTTTGTCTTGCAATGTTCCGGAGGCAGTGGGAGTGCGAGTGCGGTGAGTGAGTGCTGAATAAAAAGAAGAAAGAGTGCGGAAGAAAGAGATTGTGTGGAAGTTCTGCCGGTACCAGAGTGGACTGAAGTGCAGTGTATCGCCGGGTCCATGAGAGTGGGGGGGGGGGGGACCGGAGTCATGAAGGAGGAATTGCACAGGACCCTGTTCCTGCTGGCACCTGTCAGTATAGGGGCGCCACTTTGCTACCGTGCATGCAGTACTGAGCAAGTTCCTTTTGACTTTGGTTCATTTTCTCCTAGTCTTGTGATTCATATTTAGTAAAGACACATTAACTGCCCATTAATTGCAATACTGCCTGATTAGTAGTAAGATTAGTTGCACTGTCAATTAGAATCAGCAGTGTTTGAGTTACAGTTTTGATCCAACTCTGTTTCAAGTCATCTAAAGATTAATGCTACCATGTTTCCCCAAAAATAAGACATCCCATGAAAATAAGCCCTAGCACATGTTTTGGAGCAAAAATTAATTTAACACACTGGGGGAGATTTATCAACGTATTACCAACAGTTTTTTCTTATTAATCTGTTCTAACCAGCAGGGAGAACAGTTCTGCATGATAATAAGAAGCGTCTTAAATCCTAGGTAATAGTGGCAATTTAGCTTGAATTTCTAGAGCTGCACTACAGTTAAGAAAAGTGCAAATCCATCCCTAAATTAAGAAGTGCTTGATAGCAGTTCTACAGATGTGGAACTGTAGGCAGGGAAGGCTAGACATGATTTGTGTGGTGCTCTCCCCCCCCCCCCCCCCCCTGCTGAATTCCTCCTCAGAGAAGGAATCTGCACTATCTAATGTTTGCTTAAGATGCCTGAGACAGTTCTGCATGAATTTCTAAAAACCTACCAATATTTTGTCTCAGACACTCTTGATAAATCTGGCCCAGTGTATTATTTTCTGCGAAACACGGTAACTTGTCTTCTTCAGCATGACACAACTTCTGACAGCCATTACTTCACTGCAGTAACTGAGAAGTCAGGTGTCTGTGTGCAGAGAAGCAAGTCCTTTCAGGCCATGCTAAGAGGGGGTCCTGTCCTCCTCATCAATAGCCCTGCTGATAGATGATCAGCTGTGGGATATTAACAATTGCTGTTTCTGAGCATTTTTTATGCAAAGCTTTTATTTTGTTGTGGTTACATGAATAACTATGGAGGTAGCAAAATGTTTGCTACAGTGATGCTTTAAGTAAAGGTTTGCTTGAAGAAACCAGGGTTAGGCCCCGTTCACACTTGCGTTTTGGCATGCAAACGGACCGGATCCGGATCGTATCAGGACCTGATCCGGATTGGAACCGTACGGTTCCGATCCGATCCGGATCCGGTCCATTTGCATCAGGACTGCTTCAGGCTGCCATCCGGATCCGTGGGGGAAAAAAAAAAATAACAAAATACCTTAAAATTTGTTGGGGTCTGCAGAAGGTGCACCTGGTGCACCTGTAGAATCAGGTCCTCCGCTGAATCAGGTCCAACATACCCCAAAAACAGCTCCAGCACATGTGTCACTGCTGCTCCACTCCAGATATGCTGGGCCCATGTGTCCCCATCCTAAATGGCCGCTATAAATACGCATAGGAAGTGGGGTAGAACGTCCGGTGTTTGTCTCCAGTGTGTTCTGTGCTTCCGTTTCCCATTGCTTTCATATTTCCGGATGGTGCAGTCAGGCTCCGGTCCGGGTGCGTGGGCCGGATGATCCGGACCCAAAAATAGCGCATGTTGGAAAAGCGTCCGAAGTCCGGCTCCGGTCCGGCTCCATACTGTATGGAACGGACGCGTGTGAACGTCCGCACAGCCTTTGCATTGCTATGCGGAACGTACGCTCCGTTTGTACAGTATACGGTCCGGATCCGGCCCGGCGAATCCGGACAGGGAACGCTAATGTGAACCGGGCCTTATTCATTAGTTATTAGCATTAGCAAAACTATTCCACTTGATCCAAACCACCCCTGAAAATTAGATGTAGTCAATACGATGCAAATAATTGTATGCATAAGTTGCATGCATATTTAATGCAAATTATAGATGGCTGAAATTGGACCAATCAGATTCACTTCCTATTAAATCTGATTGGTCTAATTTCAAGCTGCTTACAAACTGCATGAAATATGAAGTGTTTGTATCTCATTGACAATCTCAACTGAAAATATAAATTTCTAGATAATTACCCAGTTTATTTTCTAAAACTGTGCTGTCCAACTTTGCGGGCGGAGGGCCATTTTTTTCCCAGACCACATGGTGGAGGGCCAACTAGGGATGATCGGAAAGTGCAATTTCCCATTCCGCGGAATTCCAGAATTTCGTCTGCGTTGAATTCCGTAACCGTTACATTCCGTCGGAATTTTGCGTAATTCCGCGTTCCGACGGAAACATTTCAGTAATCTCAATTAAAACCTTGTTTTTGATAAATCGTAGGCTATGGGACCTAGTGGCTGTTCCACTTGTCTTTTTTCTTTTTTTTTTTTTTTTGCAGCAGGAGTTGTCACGTAAGCCATGGGACCTAGAGGTGGTTCCACGGCGGTCATTATAAGTTTGGTTTGGAGCAGCAGGAGTTGTCGCATAAGCCATGGGACCTAGAGGTGGTTCCACGGCGGTCATTACAATTACAATTGGTGCTGAAATAATTCCGATTTTCATGCAGAAATCCTGTTGGTTGGTTTTGGTTAAGCCTCTAATTGGTGCTGAAAATCTGATTTTCATGCAGAAATCTTGTTGTTTTCACTTTAAGCTTCTTCTAGGGTCTGCCTTGTGATTGGCTTAAAAAAATCTGCATTCAGACGGAATTACGCATAGCAATTCCAGAATTCCGTCGGAACGGTATAGCAATTCCGTTCCGATGCGATGGAACGGAATCACCAATTTCTGACCGGAATCGCGGAAAACTGAATTCTGCGGAATGCGGTGAGCATCCCTAGGGCCAACCCCCACCCAAAGAAAAAAAAACTAGGGCAGTTTTCCCACAAAATGCAATTAGAGTGATAGTAGATTTTCCACAAAGTGCAATCAGATTGGCAGCATATTTCCCCACAAAATGCAATCAGATTGGCAGCAGATTTCCCCACAAAATGCAATCAGATTGGCAGCAGATTCCCCACAAAATGCAATCAGATTGGCAGCACTTCCCACAGAATTAAATCAGATTGGCAGCAGATTCCCACAGAATTCAATCAGATTGGCAGCAGATTTACAGAAATTGCATTTAGATTGGCAGCGTTTCCCCTAAAAAAAAAAAACATTTGGCAGCGTTCTCGCCTCCCTCTGGGCTCCTCCACTCTCCAATATACATTTATGTGGCCAGGAACCTGTAAATATAAATATAACCACCTCACCTGGCAGATGATTCCTCCAGCGCTGGTCTCGTCACGTTCACAGCAGCTCTGGCGGCTAAATCTCCCGCCTCACGCTAAGCTGGCCAGGAATGAGTTCCGGGTGATGCAGTTGGAGTACGTATCACTCCGCATCATCTCAGCACTACAGCCAGCCCAGCATGGGCTAAGATCGCTCCGCTCCGCTGCCGCTCTGCCCTCTAGGACCTCAGAAAGAGCCAGCGGCTGGTGGGCCACAGCAAGAGGCTTGGCCGGCCGGATGCGGCCCACGGGCCGCCAGTTGGACACCGCTGTTCTAAAATATGAAGCAGTGGCCTCTTTCCTTTAACCACTTCACCACTAATGTTTTTTTCCCGTAGGCTAGGTGCACACATAGTAGAAACGCTAGCATTGCGGAAAATGCTGCGGTTTTTCAGCTAATTGAAGTCTATGGGCTGCAGGAAGAAACATATGTGCGTTTTAAAAAATGGTGGTTTTGTTGCATAATCTTCAAAAACGCAGCAAAAACGCACATAATGAAAGTCATTGGAAACGCAATGGTATGTGTTTTACATGCGTTTTTCTATGCGTTTTTGGGAAAAAATTGTTTTATGATGTATTTCCGCTTCCTGTTGTATTCCTAGTGATTAGCATAAAACGCAAAAGAAAACCGCCAGAAAGACGCATACAAAACGCATATGTGTTTTGTATATGCGAACCGCAAATGCATTAAAATGCACACAAAATGCTTGTAAAACGCATCTGCAGTAAAAAAACGCGAACACAAATTCACCCGAAACGCAGCAAAAACACACAAAAAGCGCACACAACATAATATGAAACTTGATATAAAATGTGTTTCATGATATGTTATGTGTGCACCCAGCCTGTAACATTAGAGCCATTTTCACCTTTCAGCGCTCCTCCCATTCATTTGCCAATAACTTTATCACTACTTATCACAACAAAATGATCTGTATCTTGTTGTTTTTTTCCCCACCAATTAGGCTTTCTTTGGGTGGTACATTTTGCTAAGAATTATTTTATTCCAAATGCATTTTAATGGGAATAATAAGAAAAAAAAATGTATAAAATTATCATTATTTCTCAGTTTTCAACCACTATAGTTCTAAAATAAAACATGCTCCTGTGGATAAAACCAACACACTTTATTTGTATATTTGTCATTTTTTTACATGCAAATCTTTTATTTTGGTAACTGTCAGAGGGTGGGGAAGATAAGGGTTTACTTTTAATGTGGGATTTATTTATTTTTATAAACTATTTTTATAGTTATAAACTGTTCTTATATCACCTTGCTTCGACACCAGTAACTTCTTACAGTTACGTCCCACAGACTGGGAGATCACTTGACTCTCCACACAGCAAGCAGGAGATAGACTTCCTCAGGCTTCTTCAAGGTTTACATTCTTTATTCAAGTAACAGAAATACAGATAGATACAGTTTATCATCTCCTGGCAAAGCAGACTTCCATGTTGCGTTACAGCGGCGTGAGTATCTTCCTACTGAAGATGCCCAGGTCTTCTTGTATCTACTCTATGTTACATCTAGACTACCTATGTACAGCAGACATTATATCAGATTACAGAAAGGAAGAGCATACTTAGAGGTCCCAGTCGGCCTTGCGAGCTAGTGCGGAAGGAAGAAGCAGAATGCTCTCTCCATCGCTCACTCCGGGTTTAATACCGACTAGGAAAGAGTTAAATATGACATCATCTTCGCCACCCCCTAGATCAGATTATTGGTGGACCCACTTGTGGTGTCATCATACCCACCTACTTGATTAATGATCAATGAGGCATTTGACCTAAATGCAGGAACGTGGATGTTTAGTAAATATGGCCGATGTTTACTGTTCCTGTGGTGTACGTGGAGGTCAGAGTAGGCCGATGGCCTTCTTTTAGGAACATGTTCTCAGTATCTGCGTGTATCCTCTGCTACACGCAGACCCTGAGATGCCTCTGCCTGCATCACAAAACCTCTATTGATTTTAAAGGCATACACTGCGGACAAGCCTTTTACATAAAACTCAGGCCAAGTAACTGAGGCCTACTAAAATTATAACAATCCCCCCTAAAACGGCTTGACCCGCAGATCCCAGCGTCTGAACCTCCCAGTACCTGGTTTCTTTCTTTTAGGTTTCACTTTTCGATGTTCGTGCTCACACAACTTCTCTGCTCTAGGCGGTTACTCCTGGAAGAGAGAGAGCAAGACCTCTTGGTCTTCCTGTAACCAGGCTCTCTGGGGATGCCCTACTTCTAAGTCCCTCTATATCACATGCTCAGCATTTGCGTCACTTGCGTATCACTCACAAACTTGCATGACCACAGAAAAGTGAAACTCGTTTGGTTGGTACTCAAGGGAGCAGTGCCAGGTGCCTTCTAAAAGAACGCCTTTATACAATCAGCTCCATCACAGGTACTACTAAACCTATACCCGTAACCCTGTATATCCCTTAATTTGAAAATATCGGTTCAGGAGATTGTTTATGAGGCACCAATCTCTGGACCAGGTTAATTTGTTTTACGTAATTTTAACACGTAACCTCACCTGGATAATAATGCCTAACGTTGTCATCCCCATCCAGACGACCAGTGGGTGTAGAAAGAACTTTGGAACTGCAGAGGCCCAGTCCGAGTGTCCCTGGAACATCACCGGAACCTTTGTCCACCAGGTCAGACTGGCACTCACCTGCTCATTTTTGTGTTCTACCTCGTTAAGATAACCTGCATCATGGTGAAATCTTACCCCTAACTTAGTGTACTGTTTGTTTAACCTTTGTAACAAATTGTGGTCGTCTTGGATCAAACCCTGTTCCCCTTTGTCCCATGTCGTGTTCTCTTTCAGGACGGGAACTACCCGTGAAACTTTGCACTTTAGAGTTCTCTTAACAATTTGAGAAACAACGTCATCCAACCTGGATGACTGGATCCATATGGGATCTCCGCTCCCACAATATGTTCCCCTTGGAAAATCTCCCTTATCGGAACAATTATGAAAATATACCTTGAATGTATCATTAGACCTTATGTTAAAAAACCAAACCTTTCCTTCAGCCACCGGAACTATCGGTTGGGCTTCAGGGTGGATCTTTTGAATGGTATCCTCGCATTCTGCGTTCTTGAGCCTGCAGGCTTCTTCACTAAATTTGACTTGCCCCGGCCAACGCAGGTACTTCTGCAAGAATTGCCCGCATGAGGACAACTCTACTTGCTTCACCTCCCCGTCTAGCACCAAAAAAGGTTGACCTCTCAGGTCCTGGTGTGAGACACGGGTTGAGGTGGGAACTAAGGAAGTGGCGGTGCCTAAAGGAATCTTGCACCGTTTCCCTTTGTTCACCCAAACATCTCGAAGCTGCCATGCAAAAGATCCTTCTCCAGAAAAATTCATATACCTCCCCTTGTCCAATCTCAGTTGGACAGGATCTTTAAGCATCTCCCTGACAAAATATGCCCCCAACTGTCCTGATTGGACCTCTTCCCCCCTTACGTCCTGAGGCACAATATGTACCTGAGGTCGGGAAGACTGTACTCTCTGCAATCTTTCAATTAAGAGTACCTCTTCACTTACCCACCTAGCATGAGGATAAGCGGCTGCATATGGACTGTGTAATATCGTCCCCTGTTGTGACCCGTGTAGTGTGGATGGGGTTCCCTGTGTTGGCTTTCCCTCCCCCGGGACCGCTCTCCCCACCCTCTTTGTCACCTGGAAATGTGGCTTGATCTCGATTTTTACTTCTTGTTTCGAGAACCACCCACCCTCGGCTTTCCAGCCTTTACATGTGTATAGTTGTTTCAGAGGCACTCTCTGTTGGTAGTTCCAGAGTGTGATGTTGTCCCCCGCGTCTCTCCGGCAGGAGAATTGACGCCTCCTACTCGTTCCTCTCCAATCTGGAACCATCTCACTCTGCATAACCAAGACAAGGTACCCCTGAATCACACACTCCACCTTTTGCACGTACCCATTGTACTGCAATGTACCTTTTAACAAACCTTTGGGTCGGTGCGTCGATTCTGAGAGTGTGACCTTCAATAGCAGATTTACACTGCCTTTCCAGTCACCCTGCCAGCACACCTGACCTTTCAGACCTTTCACCCACATTGTGCCATGAAATTTGTTTTCTCCTGGCACAAGTGCTCTTTTCCTCCATCCCTGCTTGGTCCATCTGTGCCAATCAGAGGGAGGTGTGAAAGGATCAGTACCTTTGTCACCCAACATCAACATGTTTGGGCCTTGCATTCTCATTAACCCCTTATTATACATGAGAATGTCCTCTCTTCATTCTCCTAGGACGAAATGGCAACCTAGGATCACCATCAGCACGGTACTCTTCATTATAAAAGCACCACCTTGGGAAAGAAAAACATTAGCAATTTGCACTATGCTTTGCTCAGTCAGTTTTTTTAGACGTTTTCCGATCTCAGGAACCTCGGTTTTTAGTCTCTTTCCAATTTCAGGAATCTCGTGTTTTAGTCTCTTTCCAATTTCAGGAATCTCGTGTTTCTCCAAACTTAGATTGGCATCTGGAACCTTTCGCTTATCCGACTGACATCTCCAGCTTTGCTGCCAGCACTGCAGCTGTCTCGATTCCATATTGCCCAACTCCTGAAATCGAAATACAAACAAATCAATTCTTATTAATGATTTGGGATTCGCCCTGCGGCTTGTACTCTGTACACTTTAAATTGATCAATATATATCGTAATTGATCTTGTTGCTTTATGGTTCTCATGAACTCTGTTTACTCTTTTTGGTAGATTGGAGTTAAACTTCACCCCCCTACCTCAGTACTATCCTCAGTACTTACCTGTTTAAAATATGCTCCCGCAGACTTCACCTTTGGAAGCTCTCACCTCATTGCAGCTCCTTCCACACCCCCCCCCCCCCTATCTGTCCATGCGCGGCCGTCGCATGCACAGATTACGGATGCCCCACCTGTTGCTGCTTTGCAGGTGAGCCTGCAATGCTCTTACTCATTTTCGCATAAACTTATCTAGAACTTCATCGCGATACCAGCTCTGCTAGAAGTTCTGTGTGTTGTACCCTCTGATCAATGTTTGCCGTGCCACTACCTAGACTACCAAAAAAAAACGGCTGCCTCCCTGTAGGAAGGAGCACTTTGCACTTAAACTACACAGGGTGCAGGGCTAAGCATACCAGCGTCACATGCCTGTATGCAGATCCCTGAATGCCCACATGGTAGGTAGTCACATGGCAAACAGCGTACTGATACACTGTCACTCTGTACATGGCAATTCTATCATCTGTATAATTGCCCCATGAACTGCGGTCAGTTTTTGTTCTTTGTGCTACAATTGATAGGAGCTGGAAAAAACATATTTGACCAATCAGTGGACGAAAAAAAACGCACCAAAAAAACAGCCCCAGCCCAGCATAGACCTCTCAGTCAAGCTCTGGCCCTGTCCACGACAAAAACCGGAAAAAAACGTTACCGCTCTGCAGCAGCGGCGACGGAAACCAGGATTGGTCAACTCCCTTTTTTCCACCTCCTGCACCCCCCTGATGCACTGTCCCCCTTTCCTTCTATTGGGAACTCATGCTGCACCACCCATTAAGGTGCCCCACTTACAGGAATGATCCCATAAGCAACTCAGTACAGACACTTTCCTGACCTGCACTGCTACGTGTGTCCCTGCACCTAGCTGGGACACTCTTCCTATCCATGCTCCAGCTAATCTTACAATAATAGCTTGGTGCACGTATTCTGGCATTCTTTTCCATGGACCCATGGAAAAGCTTCTGGGGAAATACTTCGAGAACCGAGACACTCAGTAGCATGTCTCTGTATTTCTACCCCCCTCCCTTACAGCTGCTCTGCCCGGAGCCGCGAGCACAGCCTGACGTGACGTGGATCCCCCAGCCCCTCCTCCCCCCTGCCATGACGTGTGGGGGCCATGACTCTCGGGGGCGGGCTCTCTCCACTGCCGCCATTTTGAGTCCTGGACTGCCAGCTAAGATGGCTGCTCCCATAGCAGCCTCTCGTTCCTATACCTTAGGAGAGAAACAAACTCACACAGAACATACATTTTTATGCATAGTTACACACAGCATCGATACATTTTACCGAGAGTCAGCCTTCCGCTACCTATACTCTCTGGGATGCTTGCCAAACTTGAGACAAACCGCGTCACAGCTGCAATGCTAAATATTTTACATCTTAGCATCACCCAGGAACGTAGAAACCTCTCTCTCTCCTCACAAATCATCTGCAGCATATCTCCGCCATAACCCAGAACTACTCAAACGCACAGCGTAACTCTAAACCATATTAACAGCTAATACTTCTGAGACGCACATTTATTAGTCTGACATGACTACAACATTAAACCTATATCTACATTTAGAACTTTCAGCGGCCCTGACTGGAACTAGATAAGCTTGCACCTCTCACTACGCTATCCACTACGGACAGAGAGGAAAAAAAACACGCTGATCGGCTCTGGAAAAACGCCAGCTCACCGAAGAAAAAACTTACTTCTTCTACTTCTAAGTTTTACAACTGTCTCAACTCCCCTCTCCTGTCTACTCAGCTATCTATCTCTTTCTTCTCTCCCCTCTCTCCCCCCTCCACCTGCTCGACAGCCGCCCCCCCCCCTATCTCTTCCGCGGGGCGCTCTCTGCTAGGCTAAAACACAGCTGGCATCACTCCCAGCCTCTGGACGGGGAGAAAAACAAAACAAAACCAACATAGAAGGAGGAACAAAAAAAAAATGAAGCACGCAGCCTCCACGCTGCAATTAACACAGAATGTACATATGACCACATTATCCTCTCCTTGTTATAACACCAAATACAACACAGATAACGCCATATAACAACATAAATCATACTTGCCTGAGCAGAGGACCTCGTACGCCTGCCAATTCGACCAGCTTGTGGCAACTCCACGAAACTGAGTGGATCCCTGGAACTACTGAGCGTCATCTCTGTGTACCCACACTGGCTCAGTGGATCGATCTCCAGCGGTAGCTGCCAGCCGGCCTCGGAGCCTTCCAGTCACCTGCGATCTGGTTTAGGCTATGACTGCGTGCACTTACAGTCAAAGTTTAACATCCACGATTTTCGCCGCTGGTTTCCTCGAATTGCAGCCCGTGTGCTCGCTTGGCTCACGCAATGCACACTCCCCACACCACTTATCAGTCTCAGCTTGATAAGCTTTACAGTCCGCGTCTATTCCGCTTGTTTTGCTGTGGAATATCTTGAAAACTTCTTCCGCCCCGGCCCCGTCTGCCTGTTTTGCTAGGCAGGGAAGGGTTTCAGCGCCACTGTTATAAACTGTTCTTATATCACCTTGCTTCGACACCAGTAACTTCTTACAGTTACGTCCCACAGACTGGGAGATCACTTGACTCTCCACACAGCAAGCAGGAGATAGACTTCCTCAGGCTTCTTCAAGGTTTACGTTCTTTATTCAAGTAACAGAAATACAGATAGATACAGTTTATCATCTCCTGGCAAAGCAGACTTCCATGTTGCGTTACAGCGGCGTGAGTATCTTCCTACTGAAGATACCCAGGTCTTCTTGTATCTACTCTATGTTACATCTAGACTACCTATGTACAGCAGACATTATATCAGATTACAGAAAGGAAGAGCATACTTAGAGGTCCCAGTCGGCCTTGCGAGCTAGTGCGGAAGGAAGAAGCAGAATGCTCTCTCCATCGCTCACACCGGGTTTAATACCGACTAGGAAAGAGTTAAATATGACATCATCTTCGCCACCCCCTAGATCAGATTATTGGTGGACCCACTCGTGGTGTCATCATACCCACCTACTTGATTAATAATCAATGAGGCATTTGACCTAAATGCAGGAACGTGGATGTTTAGTAAATATGGCCGATGTTTACTGTTGCTGTGGTGTACGTGGAGGTCAGAGTAGGCCGATGGCCTTCTTTTAGGAACATGTTCTCAGTATCTGCGTGTATCCTCTGCTACACGCAGACCCTGAGATGCCTCTGCCTGCATCACAAAACCTCTATTGATTTTAAAGGCATACACTGCGGACAAGCCTTTTACATAAAACTCAGGCCAAGTAACTGAGGCCTACTAAAATTATAACAGAAGTGTTTGTGTTTTCACTTTCATTTCATCAATGACCACCAGCTTCTCAGTGACGCTGGTGATCATTGTTTACAGGCACTTTGATTGGTGAATGGGAACTGTATTCCCATTCACTGATCAGTGTACCAATGAGTGGCTATGAAAACACGAGCGGGAGCATGCACATGGGAACGCAGTGGGCGATCACAGCAAGGTACGTATATCTATGCCCCTGAAGGCAGTAATAACCACCAACAGGACATAGATATACTGCCTCTGCTGCAGTAAATGGTTAAAATCAAGTCAGCACTGGAAACCAAGATCTCTCCTACTTGTAGTTTTATTATTTTCATAGCATGAATCAAAAATAAACTGCACTAGAAGACAGGCAGTTAAATGTAAAGCAAAACACAACTACTCATCTCTAATGGTTTAAAAAGTGCTATTAACTATAATGGTCTGTAGAATTTTTCAAACACTGTTCGCGGCCTTGTATGGTTATCACATTTTGCATATGAATTCTATCCCTAAGAAAGCAATGCATATTTAAAAGTTACATTTCAGTCTCCATTATTACTGCATCGATGGATTCTGCATATTAGGTATACAGGTAAGTCAGCTATTTACATTGTTTCCTAATCAGATGTATTTGCTTTTTCTTCTTACCTTTTAGTGAGGCAACTGTAATTGAAGCAACATGTAAGTTCTTATGCAGACAAGATTTCACAGACATAACTTGTCAGGCTTGTCAATACGCCACAGGATAATAGCAGATGTAATCCTAGCTATATTTTCTAATGTACACAAGATTAGAGGCAAAGATGGGGAGGGGGATTTACAAATGCACTGTAAAAAAAATAGTGCCTGTGCCTACAAAAAGGCATACGCACATTTGCAAAGCAAAAACTGTATCCTGGCCATCGCCAATGGCGCCTATTCGTCTAACTGTGCAATAGCAGGTGAAGCTGCTACTGTCATACATTTACCCTTTGCAGGAATGTATCGGAAACATTGCCCTTGACATGTTGTCAAGGAAAATGTTTATGTGACATCCCCACAATGTAAATCAGGGGTGCCCATAGAGTAGATCAAGGACTTCATGTTAGATCCTGAATACATGGCATTCCCCATTCTGTATATACAATTGTGCTCCTGAAATTGTACATAGGTAAATAATTTTGAATTGCTATTTTTTTAAAGTAGCTCACAAGCCGAAAAAGTGTGGGCACCTCTGAAAGTATATATCGTTTGCCCACTTACAAAGACATGAAGAGTTTGAAATTTTTAGAATAGTTTCATTTTGAAGGATACATCAACTGAAAAATGTAGCAAACACAAGGTCAGTAATGCCATCCACTTGAGCATCATGTCCTCTGTTCCTCCCAAACACATCTTTTTTGCTGCTAATTATTCCAGACTAGGCCCCGACCCCAGTGGTCAGGACATTTGTAATATAGTTGCTTATTAGCAACCCTTCAAACGTCTGGCACATGCACATTTCAACCTGTACGAGCCGTGGCCACTCTCCCATCAGGCTCCTCTTCACGGCACAGGTCAGAACACTCAGAGTAGTTCCGTGAGGTGGAGTCCATACAGAATCAAATGTGGATGTGCCGGACACTTTAAGGGACGTTACTATGTATGCATTACTTTATTACATCCGGTTTAAAGGTCCTGGCCACCGGAGTTGGCTTAGTCCGGAACAATTGGCAGCAAAACATTGGTGTTCAGGGGGCAGAGGAGGAGGTCCTCAAGTAGATGGCATTATTGATAGCCGTAGGAATCTCTTTTTTGCCAAATTTTTCAGTTAATGAAACCTTGAAAATGAAAAGACGCAAAAAATCAACCAAAACTCCAGCAAAAAAAAAACATTAAATAACATTAAATAAAAGTTCAAAATTGTTTTGCATGTCATTAAGTGAAATAAGTGTTTGATCCGCTACAACCCAGGCAGAATTCTGGCTCCCACAGATTGATTATGTGCTCATGTGGCACACATGCCTGATACTCCTGGTCAGTGATGCTCGGATACCTCCCGATCACTGATTCGACTGTTCGGGCGTGATTGAAAAAAATCTGGAAACGGCGTGATTGATTTCCGGATTTCAGCCGGATTCATGAATTTGACTCTGATTTTTTCTGTGAATGAGGCAATCACGTCTAAACACGTCCGTGATCACGGAATAGCATTTATGCTATTTTTAAAGCCCCCATACATGCTACAATCCCCCAAATTGCATGGATTAGAAAGGTGATAAGGGGCAACAAGTTAAACATAAAAAAATACCAAAAAGAACTTTTAGTTTTTGAGAAAATGGATTTTAAAGTTAAATCAACACTTTAAATGGGGCTATGAATTGGTTATAATTGGTTTTAAACAGGGAAATAAACCTTAATAAATCGCAGAAGTGATGACGAGTACCAATGGTACCTGGCAGTGGTGGTACCTCTGGAGGAGGATAAGCGGGTGATGCCACAAAAAAACCCAAAGAGGTTTTTGGAAAAAAAAAATGTCTTGCATCGATAGCAATGACATTGCAGCAAAGTTGTCTGATACAAAAACTGTAGCATCCGTGGACCCTGGTGGTGGGTACACAGACTGCTGTTGTCACAAAATACGACATGAGAGGTAATAGTATGGCACCTCACTGGTGGCACCACAGCACGATAAATCAGCCCAAAAATTGTAGCATCCATGGACCCTAGTGTTGGGAACACAGACTTAAGTATTAAATTCCAACATTAGCAGCAGGAGGACTAAGGACTCAGCAGCAGCAGCACAGCATGGCTACTCATTGGTGGCACCACAGCATGAGAATTGTGCACAAAAATAGTATGCATCCGTAAAGTATAGTAAAATAATATAGAACACAAAAATTAGTGGACAGCGGACTGCCTGCACTAACAGTACAGTACAATGCCACTGACTAAACTTAGTGACTGACCAGTGGCAGTGAATGCAACTAACTGAAGTTGATCACTGGCTATGAGCTTAATACAAGTGTCAGATACAGTAAAATATGGAACACAAAAAGTAGTGGACAGCGGTCTGCCTGCAGTGCACTAATAGAACAGTACAATGTCACTCACTGACTAAACTTAGTGACTGAACAACAGTGGCAGTGACTGTCTGCAACTTACTGAAGTTGATGAATGGCTGGCTGGCTTAGCTAGCTAACAAGTATAGAGTAATAGAGCAGTGAAATCAGTGTGAAGTTGAACCGGCCTGCACTAAGCACAGAAATCAATCAGTAAGTACACCTTCACTGACTACAGCTAACTGAAGTTAATCACTTACTGGCTAGCTAAATACAAGGATATACAGTCACTAACAGAGCAGTAGGATCAGTGAACCTGGCTGCCTGCACTAAGCACAGCAATCAGTATTCAGTACACTCTCTCAGTGAACTACACTGACTACAACTAACTTAAGTAATCACTCACTGGCTAGCTAAATACAAGTATACAGTCAGTAATAGAGCAGTAGTAGATATAATCAGTCAATCTGCCTGCCTGCACTGCACTAAGCACAGCAGCAATCAATCACTACACTCGCTCACTGAACTACAACTAAATTTAGTAATCACTTACTGGCTAGCTAGCTAAATACAAGTATATACTGTACTACAGTATAAGAGCAATTTTAGGAGTAAAAACGCTATGTTTTAGACAAAAAAAAAGCGCTTGCTGAAGCAACAAATGGCCTGGAGATGATCCTCTCAGTGCCACAGTCTAGCAAGGATGGAGCTTTTAATCATGGCTGCCACTTTATATACAGGAGGGGAGGGCATAGCCCAATCACGACCTATCTAATCACGAGCGTGATCACGGCCTGAATATTTGTAATCACGGCATGCCTCGTGGCCGATCTCCGTGATCCAGAATCGATCATGGCGTCGAATACCGAAGCCGAATAGTGAAAAAATGCTCGTGAATTGCGGAAAATATCTGCCCATCACTGCTCCTAGTCTCATTATGTGCATAAAGCACTCCTGTCCATAAAATCAGTTCCTTCCATTACAACCTCTCCATCACTATGGGCAAAAGCAAAGACCTTCACAATGCCAGAATGGGCTTCAAGACCATTAGCAAGAAGTTTGGTTAGAAGGTGACAATTGTTGGTGCAGCTATTCTGAAATGGGAGAAATATAAAATGACCATCATTTGCCTTTTTTCTGGAGCTCCATGCAAGATCTTGCCTCATGGGGTGTGGGTGATAATGAGAATGGTAAGGGATCAGCCCACAACTACATGGAAGGAGCTTGTTAATGATTTAAATGTAATTGGGACCACAGTCACCAAGAACACTATTGGTATTGAAATCTTACAGCACCCAGAAAGTCCCCTTGCTCAAGAAGGTACATGCAAAGACCTGTCTCATATTTGCCCGTGAAAAGTAATTTAGATACGGCTTGAGAGAAAGTGCTGTGATCAGAAGATACTCTTTGGCATCAACTCAAACAACTATGTTTGGAAAAACAAAAATACTGAGTATGACTCAAAGAACACTATCCCCACAGTCAAGCATGGGAGTGGAGAAGTCTTTCTTCTACGGGTACAGGACAACTGCAGGATACCACATTGAGGGGTTAAATGAACCTTAAAGAGAATCCGAGGTGTGTTTAAAGAATGTTATCTGCATACAGAGGCTGGATCTGCCTGTACAGCCCAGCCTCTGTTGCTATCCCAAACCCCACTAAGGTCCCCCTGCACTCTGCAATCCCTCATAAATCACAGCCATGCTGTGAGGCTGTATTTACATCTGTAGTGTCAGTCTCAGCTGCTCCCCCGCCTCCTGCATAGCTCCGGTCCCTGCCCCTGTCCCTTCCCTCCAATCAGCAGGGAGGGAAGGGATGCAGGCGGGGACCGGAGTTCTGCAGGAGGCGGGAGAGCAGCAGACTGACACTATAGAGATAAACACAGCCAGCTCTGACAAGCTGTTTGTCAGCAGCTTGGCTGTGATTTATGAGGGATTGCGGAGTGCAGGGGGGCCTTAGGGGGGTTTGGGATAGCAACAGAGGCTGGGCTGTATAGGCAGATCCAGCCTCTGTATGCAGATAACATTCGTTAAACACACCTCGGATTCTCTTTAAGGTTCATTTAACCCCTCAATGTGGTATCCTGCAGTTGTCCTGTACCCGTAGAAGAAAGACTTCTCCACTCCCATGCTTGACTGTGGGGATAGTGTTCTTTGAGTCATACTCAGTATTTTTGTTTTTCCAAACATAGTTGTTTGAGTTGATGCCAAAGAGTATCTTCTGATCACAGCACTTTCTCTCAAGCCGTATCTAAATTACTTTTCACGGGCAAATATGAGACAGGTCTTTGCATGTACCTTCTTGAGCAAGGGGATCCATCCTCTGTATGCAGATAATATTCTTCAAACCCACCTCGGGTTCTCTTTAAAGTTATGGATAAGAAACGCCTTCGCTCAGGCGGAACAGTGAAGATGGGTCGTACATCTTCAGCACCTCCAAAGGAACAAAGGAGGGGCTAAAGAAGAAGCACATTATGTCATGGAGTGGCCTAGCCAGTTTCCAAATTTTCAGTCCTATAAAAATCTGCGGAGGGAGCTGAAGTTTCACATTGACAAGCAGCAGCCAAAAAAACCTAAAGGATTTAGAGAGTTTCTGTAAAAAAGGAGTGGACCGAAATATCTACTGTGCCACCCTGTGACCAACTACAAGAAAGATTTTACTGCTGTGTTGCCCAACCATGGTTTCTTCGCAAAGTACTAAGTCATGTTTTTCTTGGGGATCAAATACTTACTTCACTCTAGATTTTTGGTTCAAATTCTGTCCTTCTCCATTACAATTTAAATGTTTCTTTCCCAAGTCCCATTAACCCCTTTTCCTCTAAGTAGACTGATAAATCCACGTGATTGTGGAGCCCAGTGATTTGGGGCTCTGCCCCCAGGCTACACCAGCCAACATGATCCACAGCACTGGGTCTACAAACAGGAGACAAGTGGACCCCAAATATCCACTTCCTTTCAGGTTTATAAGTGGGGGATGAAAGCAATTAAATGTTTTATCCAAAACAAAACAAATACATTTAAAAAAATACATATTCTTATTTTTTTCATGTGTTAATTGTCATCAGTCAATTTTTCATCTGTATACTTCTGGTCTGTATAATTCCTTTTTTTCATCTGTGTACTTCTATCTCATGTTTATTTCTGTCTTCTGACATTTTCCAGCATTTTCATCTGTACAATTATTTTTTCTTCTTTGATCTTCTGTTCTTCTATTCTGTAAGTACTGATAGTCTTCTGTCTTCTATGCCTTCTGGCCTCCTGTTAGCTCTCCTCCCCCGCCCCAGAGGAGGGAACTATGTTAATAAATAATTGCAGTAGAACAAGACTCACAGAGCTTACTAGACAAGCCATAACATGTATTTTTTTTAAACAAATATACATTTTTAATTTGTAATATTTACCTTAAAAGTAAAAACACAAACAAAAGCACTTAAAATTGTTAAGTACTAAATCTAAAATAAGAACTTCTACAGTGCCTCTAACCCTTATGGTGGCCACATATGTTACAATTTTTCCATTCAATTTAACCCCAATTCGATTGTGTGAAAAAAACATTTTTGATCGATAAATTCAATCAAAATTGTCATTTTTCTCGATTAAAATTGTTAGGAAATGTTGGAAAATTTAGACCAATTTTGTCAGAAATTCAATGGTGTGTGGTGGGTTGTATGAAAGTCATTCGACCTAATACCATATATACTCGAATACAAGTCCACCTTGTGTATAGGTCGACTCCAATATTCAACCCTCTTAAGCTGGATTTTTTATGGACTCAAGAATAAGTCTACCCAGCAAAGTTAATGGCTGCACTTAGGGATCAGGATTGGGGTGTCTGGGGATGAGGGATTAATGACTGCACTGCATACAGTATTGCAGCCAATACCTCCTCCAGGCACCCAAGTGCAGCAATTATTCACTCCCTTTTATGCAGCCCAGTATATCCCCCTGCCCCTTTCCTTATTAATTGTGTTGTCTTGGCATTTCTTTATCAAGAAAGTGTCACTTACCACAGGGTAAATTGCAAATGGGATTGTCACTAATAGTACACACATTACTCAGTGTTTCCCATGACTTGTGTATAAGTCGACCCCTATACTTCTATGAAGTGAATCAGACCTACATTTCTAGACTTATACTTGAGTATATACAGTACATTTTAAGTTTACATTCAAGAATTAAGAAACTTTATTTATCAAAGTGACACATTAGATAGAATGTATATCTTCAATGTAATAAATGTAGTGTTGTTGATAAAAATAAATGAGGAATAGATTTGTTAATGTAAGGTCAATTTTCTAAGGTTGTTTGTGTTGTGTATCTTTATACATACCAGTGATGGCACAGAGAGCACCTCATACACATTTATAAATAAAAATCTATATTTTAATTTATATTTTTTATTTATTTGTTTTTGTTGTTATTGTGTCAAAATCAAACATACGTGTGTGGTACATTGGTTACAAAAGTCTGCCACTGACCTCTTTAAACGTTTCTGAATTTTTGCCTCTATATGCGGGAGTCTAAAAATATTTTTCAGCAAAACTGTCATAAACGTTGTATGGAGCTGCTTGTTCATGGAGGAAAAAACCTGCATAAGCAGCTCCATGCTACTATGCACGCGTGGGATGTCTTTGTGCCTGCAGAGTGTGGCTGCACTTATGCATGGAGGGGGGAACGGCCACAAGCAATCTTCAACATTAATATTGAAGAGTGTTTAGAGTGTTCCAGCACAGTGCAGGAGGAGCATAGGAAGATCAAGGAAGCCTCTGGACTATGCAGAAGTATCTAAGACAGAGACAGATTCTGTAGGAAGCAGGAAATGTGGGAGAATCAGGAAGGGGGTTTAAGGTTAGGTGTCAAGAAGGTTGATTTTAGAGTTAGGCATCAGGAAGGGTTTAGGGTTAGGCATCAAGAAGATGGGGTTAGGAATAGGCATCAAGAAGGGGGGTTTTAGGGTTAGCCAACAAAAAGGGGGTTTTAGGTTTAGGCATCAGGAAGGGAGGGTTTTAGACTTAGGCATTAGGTAGGGCGGGTTTAGGGTTAGGCATCAGGAAGGGGGGTTTTAGGGTTAGGCATCAGGAAGGGGGGTTAGGAATAGGCATCTAGAAGGTGGATTTTATGGTTAGCCATAAAGAAGGGGCGTTTTAGGGTTAGGCATCAGGAAGGGGGGGGTTAGGGTTAGGCATCAAGAAAGGGGGGGTTTAGGGTTAGGCATCAGGAAGGGGGGGTTTAGGGTTAGGCGTCAGGAAAGGGGGTTTTAGAGTTAGGCGTCAGGAAGGGGTGGTAAGGTTAGGCGTCACAGGGGGGAGGTTTCTGTGTAAGAGTAGGGTTAGGTTAAGTTGTAGTAAAATATTGTTAATATATACTGATATTTTATTACGATAATTTACACGGTTTACACTTTAAAATGAAGAATATCAGTATGATATCAATGATAATTTTATTAACGAAAAACAGGCACCCATTTTTCCTCAAGCCCCTATTTCATGCATGCATTCTGTAGCAATTAGCACAGCTTACCTGTAAGCTCAACATGTGTGAGATGACTGATTTCCACAATCCTCATACCCTAATCCTGACACTCACATTATTATTGTTGTTATTTATATAGCACCAATATCTTCCGCAGCGCAGTACATAGTACAAAACAGACAATAGTGGGGGGCATAGATACATGAGCAGTTCATCGACACTCATTCTGTACAATCAGGACATCCAGCAATACACGTACAACTACAGTTACATCCATAGGTAGCGGATGTGTGGTTTGAGACATCACCAATGTACAGTAGATGTTCCCATGTTAAAGCACAGCAGAAACAAGAAACACTAGGAGGAGATCCCTGCCCTTGCGAGCTCATATTTATTCCAAGAGTCTGGAAGTCACAAGGTTAAGAAACACAATAAATAAATGAATAAATAAATAATAGAGCAGTGCACAGGTCGAGGACAAATTCATTCCTCTCAGCCTGCTTCTCGGTCTCAGCAGATGCTATGGCTAGTTTTATGACCTTGCTAAATCTGCCAGCTATGTGTAAAATATGCCTGTCCTAATGCACATATAGAATTTGAATAAAAACACATTGACGTTTTTCTTTCTTTTTAAATGTTACCATATAAGCATAGGTTTGCTTTACATGATTCTGATTTAGTTAAAATACAATTCTAAAGAAAATTTACAAAGGCTTCAGTTCTTCGGTAATTGGATCCCTACTTATTATGTCTGAAATGATCACTTTTATACGGAACTTTCTAATCATTATCTGGAGACTTTAGACAAGGGAGGGAAAAAAGACAACTTGCCTTCTTTCCAAACATTGCACCATTTATACTATATTTCAAGATGCAATGCTTCCATGGCAACAGGAGATGTGATGTCCTCATTATTTCACCCTAATACTGCTTTGAAATTAGACTTGCTCCTCCCTTTTGCCTGGTTGGTTTGATAATATGATCAGCGCAAATATGGACTGAAAACACACAGCAGGGCATCATTTCCAGCACAGACGTACACCAAGATTACCTTTTAGACAGCGCAAAACAAAGCAGTAGTTAGACAGACATATATAAATCAATATTGATGTGTTTTATGCCCAGTGCTGCAGTTCTCTGTCAGCAGAAAATGCCATACCATACTAAGCACATAGAAGACTTCAGAGAACCTGTTTCCCACTGTCTGATGACCTGAGGTACTGGGAGAAGTTTGCAATTAAAAATAATGCCCCCCTCTCATACATAGGATTTGATATGTTGGATTTGGATACGATGGATAGTTGAGGCATGTAGGAATCCCCCGACTTCACCTAAAGATCCTGCATGCCTATCCAAAGTAGCGTGCAACCGACCCCTAAGTGTATTGCCTCCCTTCTAACCACATGTGCTCTATAGTGTGCAGAGAACTCCCCCCTCCCCTCCCTGCACCATGGTAACAGCAATGTCAATTAACCCATTGCACACTTGCACACAAATCGACTCTTGCACACAAATCGACTCTTCCTGGATCTTGACACTCGGCATGACAGGTCTGCACAAGCGCTGTTTAGAGTTAGAAAAACGTGCATGCACAGTCCTGTCATGAAGGCCGGCGTGATGATGACGAGCGTCAAGATCCAGGAGGAGTCGCCGGACACCGGGCCCGGGTGTCGCCGGTGACGGAGCTGCCAGCGGGACACGGACAGGAGCCAGGAGGACGCCGGGGGACCTTGCGGCCTACAGTGGGCTGGAGGAGGCCAAAGGTAAGTGAAATTTTTTATTCTAGCTCAGGGTCCCTTTAAGCTGCCTGTAGCTGCAAAATGGCATTGCATAGCCAATTAAAACTTCACGGATACAAATTCATAAATTCACATAACCATGACTGAGAGAACAGGGGGTGCAGACTGCCTCTGCACCCCTGTCTGTTTCTTCATGGTTATGTGCGCTTTTGCTTTGTTTCCTTGGTATTTTAATTGGAGTCTAAAAAATGTGGAACTTTGAAGGCCCTGTATGCCTTGTATTGACATTTGCTGCTCAACAACTAACTGTGGCTTGAGAGAGGCACCCATATCTGCCCTATAAATCCGATGATCACAGATGTTTTCCTCTAGTGATTTACTGACATTGCATTACCACTGGCTCAAAAGAAAAGAGATTGGGCAATTTTAAAGGAAACCTGAATTGTGGGTGAAAAAAAAAACTTATGTGGGCCTTCTGCCAGCCCCGTGCAGCCGTCCTGTGCCCGCGCCGGTACTCAACGATCCTCCGGCCCCCTCACGGCTCAGTTTCGTTACCGCTGACTTGCAAGTCGACAGCCACTGGGGCCTTGTTCACGCGTGGAACATCGACGGAAGCATCCTGCGCAGGCGCAGTACTAGAAAATCTCTACTCCACCTGTGCAGGAAGCAGATAAGGATGCGTGCGGCCAGTGCCGCGCAGACGCAGTGGCCATCGACTGGCAGGATTGAAACGGAGGACAGTTGAGTTCTGGCGTGGGCACAGGGCGGCTGCAGGAGGCTGGCAGAAGCTTCAGGCAAGTGAAACTTTTTTTTTATACACATTTCAGGTTTCCTTTAAAAACTGGTTGCTTTTGGTTTTCCCATTGATTAACTGCACAGGTGGTATCTGGCATTTTCCCTTGCACATCTCCTTTCTTAAAGTGAACCTAAAGCAGATTATTAACTTAAAAGATCACTATCACAAAATATTTTCAAATTTAAAATACATTTTTAAAAGAAGTACGGTACATTTCTCCCAGAGTAATACATTATAACCATAAATTACTTTTTTTGTTATGTTAGTGTAACTTACGGTAGACAGTAAAAATCTCCCCAAGGGGATTCCAGTATTTCCTTTATTCTTTACAAAAGCACTCTATAGAAGGATCTTTATAAAGCTGCCGGCCAGCCTCCCTATTGGCATGTACACTATTATGGCAGTTGCACTGAGCAACTGCCATTCATAAAGTGCCGCAAAAATTCCCCATGATGAGATGGACTATTCCAAAATCTGTCAGATTTTTACTGCCTCTTGTAAGTGACAGCAACATAAGAAAAAGTAATTTATAGTGCATATAACTCTGGAACAAATGTACATTTTAGTTTCAAAGTTTTCTTATTGAACAGATAACAATGTATCTACAGAGAATAAGAGAAAACAAAAGCACGGTGGAGGATGGGGAGGAGGATGTGGGAATCTTTATTAGGATCCAGAGGCTTCCCCCTCCTGAGGTAAGCACCCCATAGGGGGACTTTTTTTTCTTACAGATCCTCTTTAACCTCCTTGGCGGTAATCCCGAGCTAGGGTCGGGGTGGAAAACCACAGCTAAGAGCGAAATTCCCGACCTCTGCTCGGGGTAGCCGCCGGAGGCAGTGTGCAGAGTATAGCGCGGTTTTACATACCTCCCGGGGGATACCGACATCGGCCGCCAATCTTCTTCCTCTCCTCCGGGACTCTTCTTCCTGCTGGTGAGATCGCCAATTTCACTTTACAGTTGCAGTGCCACCCGAAGGATGGAGGCATAACTGCAACACTGGAGCCAGGGAGGTGAGTGATTATAGAAATGCTGCAGAACTCCCTGGCTTTTAGGGTCTGAAAGGGTGCAGAAAGAGGGAAAGAATCATAACGCCAAGAGGGTTAAAGAAATGGAACTGTACCGAAGCAAATTCACTGTTGGGTTGCCTCTTTTTTGCTATATCTTATTTTATTAGCTAGCAAAGACAGAATGAAATCACAACGTTGTGTACATCAGTGCAATGCAAATTGCATCAGTGAAAATGCAATTTTATTTATTTGCAATCAAAGACAAACAATAAAGAAAAATCACAGCTGACCGCTTCAGGTTCTTGCACATCTCTCTACTACATCAGACGGCGCAATATATATAGAGGATCATTTACTAAGCTGAGGGTCTCCACTTCACAATCCCTCAGCTTGGTGTCTCTGCGATTGAATAAGCAGAAGGACCTCAAAAGCAGGAGCTGCCTGCAGCCACATCGCATGGCATTCAGCCGGCGGAAAGTAAAGAAGAACCGAAGAAAGGAAGAACAGATAAACAATGCACAAAGAAATGTTTATGAGACAATTTAAAAGAAAACAAAAAGAAACATAAAGAAGATGATGATGAAAGAATGTAAAAGTTTACAAAAGAAATAGAGGAATACAGATCAGTAGAAGTACACAGATAATAAATTGATGCAAAATAGAAGACGAAATAAAAAGAAGAAAATGTTTTTCTTTATTTACTCTTTTTATTTCAAATACAACATATATGATTTTTTTTAATTATTATTATGTAGTATTTATATGGCACTGACATCTTCCACAGCGCTTTGCAGAGTATATAATTGTGTCACTAACTGTCCCTCAGAGGAGCTCACAATCTAATTCCTACTATAATCATCTGCCCAGTATATACTGTATATATCTGCAACGCTGGATCCACAGAACTTGGTCCTATGTGTACACATAAAAGCAGGAAGTAGACACACTGCAGATTTATGGCAGGATTTGTATCATCTGTTGCTGTCACTTACAGTAGGTAGGAGAAATCTGACAGAACTGACTAGCCCATCTACTCATGGGGAGTTCACAGGGATTTCTTTATTTTCAAAATGCACTTAGTGAATGTCAGCTGCTCCGTCCAACTGCCAAAAAAGTGTGCAGTGAGCAGGGAGGCTGGCCAGCATCTTTGTATAAATCTTTTTCAGGGAGTGTCTTTATAAAGAATAAAGGCCATGCAGAGACTCCCCCATGAAGAGATGGACTAGCCCAAAACCTGTCGGTAATGTCAAATTTCTACTACTTACTGTAAGTGACATCACCATAGGAGAGAAGTTATTTATGGCTCATTTTACTCTGGAAGAAACGTTCTTCTTATTTGTATGTTTTTTAAATTTTAAGATGTTTGCGACAGTTACTCTTTAAAGATTTTTATGCTGTTACTTATCTTTTAGAGCAGAGAGCAAGGTCTGAGTTCAGGTCCACTTTAAAGTGAGCACTAGAGTGTACATCACATGAAGGAAGGGGTAAGCTTGAGGTTGCAAGGGTGAAAGCAAAGTGTCCAGGCGCGCACGGAGCAAAATAAAACAACTGTTGTGATTTGGCCACGCATCTTAACTACCTAACGACCGCGTCACGCCAATGGGCGTGAACACGGCGGCAGCCCCACGACCGCCTAACGCCATTTGGCGCCAAGTCCTGGGGCTGCAGTTTTCCAGGGAACGGCCGCGCACATGCGCGATCATTCCCTGCCCGTTCATGGAGCGGAGCTCCGTGATTAGCCTGCTAGCCGCCGATCGCAGCTAGCAGGCTGTTTGTAAACGAAAGGGGAAAGAAATCCCCTTTGTTTACATCCTTACAGTGCTGCGGTCTCCGGCAGTGCTGTACGAGATCGGCGATCCCCAGCCTCTGATTGGCCGGGGATCGCCGTCCTCTCATAGGCTAATGCCGATGAGAGGCGGAACAGGACGGATCGCCGTCCTGTTCAATTCTGAGCACCGAGGGGAGGAGGGGGGAGAAACAGCCATGTACAGGCTGTAAAAAAAAACCAACAACAACGGCCACAGCAATCGGACACCTCAGGAGGCATGTCCCCTAAGGGACAAAAAAAGGAGGTGAGTCCGATCGCTGGGCTCCATAGCTGGGCTGTGCAGGAGGCTGAAAAGCCTGCATAGCCCAGCTGAGCAAAAAAAGCCTGGTCTTTAGTAGGGGTTTAACACTGCGGTCCTCAAGTGGTTAAATGGGCTAACAGGTCTTCTGAAGCACTGCGGATAAAGGCAGAGGGTTGCAGGCAAGGTTTTCTGCCCCCTCAGGCACACACACTGCAGCCCCCATGCCTATGTCACTCTGTGTGTAGAATTAATTATTCAAGCTTGACATTGTCAGCAAAGTATCGGGGCTACTGAAGTGTTAACAGCCACTGCTATCTCCTGCAGGCACATGGACCACAGCTCTGGGAGCTCATTCACACAACTAGAACGCTGCAGGTACAAATCTCCTGATAAAGATATAATGGATTCCCACGGAGCTGAATTCACTTGAAGGTCTGAATGAGAATTTGTTCATATGGATTTGGGAAGGTGTGTGTAATTTCCCAGCCACAACAAGGGCCGCTGCAATAAAGCTGCAGGAAGCTACAGTCTACAATTGTCTCTCAGCGTTGGACTGTAACTCTTTCAGCACAGACTCTTGCTATGATAAGAGTCAGCCTTACACTAGTAGATGAGCACTCGGGGGGATTATGATGCAAATAATAGTTCCATTAGGGACAAGCCCCTAATGCACTTGTTAAAATATGGATAAAAGTCTTGTACAGATCATACATATACATACATATAGTGAACTGGTGTGCAGTACTTCCTCACAGCATATGTCACAGAAAACAGAAACACCCTATAGGTCTATGTTATAGAGAGGGTCATACAATAACAGTTGTCCTCAAAATAGGACTAATGTGGGGAACAGGAAGGTACTGGTGGGTCAGCCGGCCAATATCATTCACCACCTCACACTCTCTAGACCAGGCATGGGCCAACTTGGCCCTCCAGCTGTTGAGGAACTAAAAGTCCCACAATGCATTGCAGGAGTCTGACAGCCACAGTCATAACTCATAAAGGCGAATGCATTGTGGGATTTGTAGTTCGCTGGAGGGCCAGGTTTGCCCATGCCTGCTCTAGACCTAGTAGACTGACAGGTTTGTGGTGAATATGGTTACCCTATCAACCTACACATGCAAGGGGTGCCTGCCTGGGGAACTCAGAGAGTCCCCAGAGAGTTCACTGCCATGAGGTGCCATGCTGTGCTTCCTGTGACCAGTATGAGAGGGTGTGAGAGGGATAACCTCAAATGCAACAAATCTGCTCCCCATTCACACCTGAGGCCTTGTATCACTAACGAGTACCAAGACCCCGAGGAGGGAAAATGCCTAATTGAGCACAATATTGACATTCTTTGCTTGGGGGGGGGGGGGGGGGGGGGTGTACTCACTTTTGTTGCCAGCAGTTTAGACATAAATGACTGCAAAATTACACTGTTAAGGTGGCCTCTAACGATACAGTATCTAGGGACAAATCGTTAGAGCGATCAGATAATTCTGATCGGAAGTAAAATCGTTCACTACACCATCAACGAACCAATCTTTGCTTCCTATCTATCACAACCAGAAAATCCAAATTTTAGTTTTGACGAAAATCTAATTCGACGACTGTTTATAATCATTTGTAATCAATTGTGCCCATCATTATTTACAACCGATCTGATCGGAAATTTCTAATTGCTTGAACAATTTTTCCTATAAATTGGACCTTTAGCGGCGACTTTTATACAAGCTGTATTGTACACTGTATTGTACACTGACTGCCAGTATTTGACATTGTATCAAATTGTCATACCTTCAGTGTTGTCCCATGAAAAGATATACTAAAATATTTACAAAAATGTGTAAGGTGTACATATATATATACACAGTATATATATATATATATATATATATATATATATATATATATATATATATATATATCGGTGGCTTGCAAAACTATTCGCCCCCCTTGAAGTTTTCCACATTTTGTCATATTACTGCCACAAACATGAATCAATTTTATTGGAATTCCACGTGAAAGACCAATACAAAGTGGTGTGCACGTGAGGAGTGGAACGAAAATCATACATGATTCCAAACATTTTTTAGAAATAAATAACTGCAAAGTGGGGTGTGCATAATTATTCAGCCCCCTGAGTCAATATTTCGTAGAACCACCTTTTGCTGCAATTACAGCTGCCAGTCTTTTAGGGTATGTCTCTACCAGCTTTGCACATCTAGAGACTGAAATCCTTGCCCATTCTTCTTTGCAAAACAGCTCCAGCTCAGTCAGATTAGATGGACAGCGTTTGTGAACAGAAGTTTTCAGATCTTGCCACAGATTCTCGATTAGATTTAGATCTGGACTTTGACTGGGCCATTCTAACACATGGATATGTTTTGTTTTAAACCATTCCATTGTTGCCCTGGCTTTATGTTTAGGGTCATTGTCCTGCTGGAAGGTGAACCTCCGCCCCAGTCTCAAGTCTTTTGCAGTCTCCAAGAGGTTTTCTTCCAAGATTGCCCTGTATTTGGCTCCATCCATCTTCCCATCAACTCTGACCAGCTTTGACAGTGGGGATGGTGTGTTCAGAGTGATGTGCAGTGTAGGTTTTCCGCCACACATAGCGTTTTACATTTTGGTCAAAAAGTTCCATTTTGTTCTCATCTGACCAGAGCACCTTCTTCCACATGTTTGCTGTGTCCCCCACATGGCTTGTGGCAATCTGCAAATGGGACTTCTTATGCTTTTCTGTTAACAATGGCTTTCTTCTTGCCACTCCTCCATAAAGGCCAACTTTGTGCCGTGCATGACTAATAGTTGTCCTATAGACAGATTCCCCCACCTGAGCTGTATATCTCTGCAGCTCGTCCAGAGTCACAATGGGCCTCTTGACTTCATTTCTGATCAGCGCTCTCCTTGTTCCAGGGGCAAACGCAGGATTTTTAAGGGGGGGATTCCTGAAAGGTCCAGAAGCACTTATGTCCCCGAGTGCTTCCGAATACAGGTGGCTCCATACTGCCCATGCACAAAAGTGCGCTGGCGTATTACGGAGCTGCCTATCTTTGGAAGTACTCAAGGACACAAGTGTTTCTGAGGGCTTCTGGAAGCAGCAAATTTGAACGGGGGACAGCGCTGGAACAACTCCCCGAGAGAGGAACGGGAGATGGACTTAGTTTGGACAATTCAGTGGAATATGCCACATAGTGTCACACAGCGCAAGCGATACCCATATGATGCAGGGATACATGCATCTGCGGAAGATGGCGGCGCTATATAAATACTAAATAATAATATTTTGCCTCACCAGAATTGCACTTTTATTTAGCTTTCCTGTATGCAGAGCTGGGACAAGGTCCTCCAGCACCCAAGGCTGAGACACCAAAGTGCGCCCCTCCATCCCTGCCACCCCAGCCGTCACACACTGATTGCTATTAGACTAAGAGGCGCCCCAGGGCCCCCAACCTCCCCAATACCTTAATCTCTAGTTATCTGACTTGCAGTCACTGCTATGTATCCCCTTTTCTGATTTCTTTCTGCTTCAAACACAATTAGGAATGACAGCTGAATGAATTGTGCGCCCCTTCCTACACTGCACCCTGAGGCTGGAGCCTGTCCAGCCTATGCCTCGGCCCGGCCCTGCCTGTATGACAAGAACACACAGCAAGTCAGCACTAGGGGAAGAGGGAAACAAAGGTGAATGATGGAGGCTGGTGCACACCCAGAGGGCTTCTGAGCATGTTTCAAATCAACAGTGATTTGAAAAGCGCTTGGCTAATGTTACCCTATGACAGTGCTCTCACAGCAGCGTTGTGATTTTTTAAAAATCGCAAACACACAGCATGTAGCATTTTTTGGAGCGATTCATTCAAAAATCGCTCTTAAATTCGCTTCCCAAAATCGTACTCGCAAATTGCTAGCGATTGCTATTGTGATTTTGGCGTGCACTAGCTTAGAGAGAGGAGGACTGGAGAGAGACTGAGAATAGCCTGAGATAGAGCAGAGCTGTATTGCAGTCTCACATCGCACAGAGGCTACTTGCCTGTAATAGGTCTCATGTCCCTACTGGTCTCTCACACAAGTCAGAAAGTAGCCCTCCTGGAGTCTAGGGACTGTCAAAAACTTTTCACCTTGTTTAACACCTTATCTGCACATGCAGTCATTATAACAATGGGGAGAGACAAGACAGATGTTTGCCCAAGGACCCTCCAGGCAAGCTCTGCATCATGCTGTGTATATTTACCAGCTTGCCTGTCCTCTAATTTCACTTTTATCAGCTAGCCTAGTGTTTCTCATTGCCTTACAACAACAAACCTGAATACACCAGACACAGGACCGGCCCTAAATCACTGAATAAAAGGGGATCTGCCAGCACTAGGGGAAGGGGGGAAACAATGGTGAATGAGGAGAGGGGAGGAGTGGAGAGACTGAGATAGAGCAGATAGAGTATCTGTATTGCAGTCCCACATCACACAGGCTACTTGCCTGTAATGTGTCTCCTGTCCCTGCCAGACAAATCCAAAAAAGCTTTAATGGCAGGACCAAATACATTTAGCATTGCCAAAGCAAAAACAAAACATTAACAACATGGTGGGGAGGATTGTGGGAATATGGGAAGGAAATAGGTATACCGTCCATAGGGGTGTGGAGGATGTAAGAGATGGTCAGCCTCTCACACAAGCTGCAGGCAGCCCTCCTTGAGTTTAGGCAGTGTCAAAAACTTTTCAATCTGTGAAATACCTTATGTAGCTGTCTACATGCAGTCTTTACAATAGGGAAGAGCTGAGTTTTTCCCACAGACCCTGCAGGAGGCAAGCCTCTGTATATTTACTAGAGTGGGGCCAAACCTCCGATTTTCGGTTTGCGGAAGGTTCGGTTCGCGTAAAAGTTTGCGAACCGCAATAGACTTCAATGGGGATGTGAACTTTGAAAAAAAAAAAATTATGCTGGCCACAAAAGTGATGGAAAAGATGTTTCAAGGGGTCTAACACCTGGACCCCCAGGTGGAGGAGTGGGATACATGCCAAAAGTCCCCGGGAAAAATCTGGATTTGACGCAAAGCAGCGTTTTAAGGGCAGAAATCACATTGAATGCTAAATGACAGGCCTAAAGTGCTTTAAAACATCTTGCATGTGTATACATCAATCAGGTAGTGTAATTAAGGTACTGCTTCACACTGACACATCAAACTCACCGTGTAACGCACCGCATACAGCTGTTTGTGTAGTGACGGCCGTGCTGGACTGGTGCGCACCATGGCGAGAGTGCAGGTTTTGGTGGCTTTACAGCCCATATGGTCGCCTGGCTGATGTAGGTGAATGCCAGAACAGTGACTGTCCAGCTGCAATAAAAACTAGAGCACCTGGCGCTCAGACAACAGACACTCTAATAGTTAAATCCAATTGTGACAAGTCCTGTCAGTGCAGCAAGGTCTGATGTAACAGTTCCAACACAACTCGTGTGGGGAAGCGGCTATACTTGCTTAGACTTGATAATGTGTCCGGTCATGAGTGAAGATGTATCACAGTACCTGTCACAGGAGCCCTAGTGGCTGACCGCACTTAGCCTTCTAAACGCTGCCAGCGCACAGATCGTGCGAACTCTGGTCGCAGTCAATGCGCAGGAACCGTTAAGAATTAGCCGCAGATAACTCAGAAGGGAGCCTGTGAGACACGGGTAATTACAACGTCACCTACTGGTTCAGAGTAAACTGCCACCACCGCGGTTACCATGGGACCGTGGAGCCCACTAACTGACTGACTAGTCCTGCGAATAAAACGGTTAAACACACGGTATTCTGTCTAGCCAACAACAAACAGTAGCGTATCTTCAGAGACCCGGGATCAGTTCTGTGTGTGTGCTGATAAGCAGGGTAGCGGACAGTGAATGACTTGGAGAAAGTCGTTTATTCACGCAATATAAATAATTAATATATACAGACAATTATTAAAATCACAATTATTAAGACAGTAATAGCCAGTATAAAAAATAAAAGAAGGGAGAAAAATACTTAGTTCCTGGAAAGATGTCCTTTTTGTGGGAAAACAGAGTTCTGGGTTTCAATTTGAGTTCAGAGTTCAGACCAGGTGGATGCCAGCATATCCTCAAGCTGGCATCTGATGAGTTCAAGATGTTTCAGTGTGGAGGACACTGAGTTTGGGTCCTCTGCCATTCTTATGCCCCTGCTTCAGTAGGAGGGAGTGAGGGTGGGGAGCCATACACCCCCTTAGAAGATGAGATGAGCCCTCCCCTTATCCTGGGGGCTAGAAATCATATCTACCCATATATGGGCTCTATCTCACCGAACCGTACAGGTCAGGGCAGATTTATTAACATTTTCAGGTCTGTCTCGATTTACCCAGCGCCCTGATACCAGACATGAGGGGTGGGACCCCTGTTGTATCATCAGGGCATTTTCAAACTGCCTAACTGGCAGTCCTTACCTCAGAATGTTCTGAAACTTCCTCAGAACCAGCACCGGGGCTCATGCTACACTTCCCCCACGTTTGGCGAAGCTGCCATCTCAGGAACCCCAGAAATATGACAGATCTGGGAAGTTATGGATTATGCTATGAGACTCAGGTTTATTCAGGATGTTCTAGCTGCTAACAGCAGACTTCCCTTTGATCTTTACCAGTGAGCAAGGTGTCAAGACCTCCTGGAGATTTGTAGCCTGCCTGGCTGCACCTAGGCATCCTGATCACCCCTTGGTTAATTAACATCTACATGAGATCAGCTAGGTGTCACCTTATACCTGATGGATGGGCCATCCGCACAGCTTGAAGCCAGGGACTCTCTGGGCCCAGGCTCATTAGCATATCAAAAGAGCCATCCAGCCTTTAGGATGGTGCTCTCTCTGCTAAGAAAAGGACTTCAGCTCCCCCTACACACTCAACCCAGATTGTATCGATTTGAAGCGCAATCGATGCAGGGAATCTTCACGGGCGGTTACAGGACGCGCCTGCGGCCCCGCAACCGTCCGTGACAGCCCTCCCTGGGGAGAAGGCAGATAGACATGCATCAGCAAGATGTGTGTCGTTGCCGCTAACCTGCGATATCTGATCTAGTTCCCCGTTGCAACGGGATAGCCCGTCGGCGTTCTGGTGTCGGCTGCCTGCCTTGTGTTGAATCGTGAAGTCATACTGCTGTAATGACAGGCTCCAACGTAAGAGCTTGCCATTGGTCCCAGCTGTGCGGTTCAGCCAACTCAGGGGATTATGGTCGGTAATGATCGTGAAGGAGCGGCCGTACAGATACGATTGTAGTTTCTGTAGGGCCCACACGATCGCTAGGCACTTCTTTTCAGTTGTGGAGTAGGCTACCTCTCGGGGCAGGAGCTTCCGGCTCAGGTAGAGGATAGGGTGTTCATCTCCTTTTCCATCCACCTGGCTGAGGACTGCGCCGAGACCGTAGTCGGAGGCATCGGTTTGCACAACAAACCGACGACTGAAGTCTGGGGCTTGAAGCACCGGGGCGCTTGCGAGTGCCTGCTTCAAGGCTTGGAAGGCGTTCTCGCAAGCGGGGGTCCAGCTAACAACCTTGGGGTGTTTCTTGCTAGTGGCATCGGTCAGGGGTTTCGCTAAGGTACTAATGGCTGGAACAAATTTCCTATAGTAGCCGGCGGTCCCCAGGAACGCCTGGACCTGCTTTTTCGTGATAGGCTGAGGCCATGCCAGGATGGCGTCAACCTTTCCCGTGTCAGGTTTCAGGGTGTTACCCCCCACCCGGTGACCTAAGTACTGCACCTCGGTCATACCAATCTGACACTTACTCGGCTTAACTGTCAGATTGGCTGCGGCCAGCCTCTCTAGTACCTGGGACAGGTGTTTGAGGTGTTCCTCCCAGGTGGGGCTGAACACCGCAATGTCATCCAAGTACGCTACAGCGAACCCTTGCAGCCCCTCCAGCAGGTCGTTTACGGCCCGCTGAAACGTGGCAGGAGCGTTCTTCATCCCAAAGGGCCTCATCGTGAACTCGAAGAGGCCAAAAGGGGTGATGAAGGCCGACTTCTGCCTCGCGTCAGGTGCAAGTGGTATCTGCCAGTACCCCCGGCTCAGATCCATGATTGATAGGTACCTGGCGGACGCCAGCGTATCCAACAACTCATCGATGCGAGGCATGGGGTAGGCGTCTGTAGTGGTGATGGCGTTCAACTTCCTGTAGTCCACGCAGAACCGAGTTGTCTGGTCCTTCTTGGGGACCAGGACCACAGGGGCTGCCCAGGCACTACAGGACTTTTGAACCACCCCTAGCTCCAGCATCTCCCTCACCTCTTTCTGCATGTCCGCTTGCACCTCTGGGGAGACGCGGTAAGCGGATTGCCTGATGGGGGGATGGGTGCCCGTATCTACCCTATGCACTGCCAGACTGGTCCGCCCCGGGGCACAGGAGAAGGTGTGCTGGTACGGACCCAGCACCTCCTGCAACTGCTCTTGCTGGGACGAGGAGAGTTGTGGATTGACGCTTAGGTCGCTGTCCACATCTCGTACGTCAGCCAGCAGGTCTAACAGGGGGTCTGCCTCTCCTTGCTCTAACCGGCTGCACACTGGCAGCACATACTTGGTCCTGTCATGGTGGGCCTTCAGCATGTTGACATGAAAGCTTTTCTGTTTCCTGCCTCCCATGTTCACCAGGTATGTCAGAGGGTTTAACCGTTGCACTATAGTGTAGGGTCCCTCCCAGGCCGCTTGCAGCTTGTTCTGCCTCACTGGAAGAAGGGCATACACTTTGTCACCTACTTCAAATGACCTCTCTCCAGCAGTGCGGTCATACCAGAGTTTTTGTTTGGCCTGAGCCTGGGCCATGTTTTCCGTTACCATTTCTGTGAGGGACTCCATCTTGTCCCTGAACTTGAGGACATAATCAACTACAGAGACATCTGTGGGGTCCCCCTTGCCCTCCCACGTCTCCCGCATCAATTGTAGGGGTCCTCGGACATTCCTACCATACAGGAACTCGAACGGGGAGAACCCGGTAGATTCCTGCGGCACCTCCAGGTATGCAAACAACAGATGAGGCAGGTATCGTTCCCAGTCCCCACCTTGCGACTCAACAAACGTGGTCAGCATTTGCTTCAGCGACCCGTTGAACCTTTCACACAGTCCATTGGTCTGCGGGTGGTAGGGACTGGAGACAATGTGCGTCATCTGTATCTTTTTGCACAGGGCCTCCATGAGTCCGGACATAAACTGGGTTCCCTGATCGGAGAGCATCTCCGCAGGGAACCCGACTCGGGAGAAAATGTTAAGTAGCGCGTCGGCTACCTTGTCCGCTCTCAGGAAGGAAAGTGCCATGGCCTCAGGATAGCGGGTGGCGTAATCCACCACCGTCAGGATGTACCTTTTGCCACTGCTGCTGGGAGTGGGCAACGGTCCAATTATGTCGACTGCCACTCTGTGAAAGGGCTCACCTATGATTGGCAGTGGACACAAGGGAGCTTTGCGGGGATTCCCAGCCCTTTTTACCTTTTGGCAAATGGTACATGAGCGGCAGTAGTTTGTCACATCTATCCGCATTTGAGGCCAGTAGAAATGTCCCCGGATACGATCAAGGGTCCTGTGGATCCCCAAGTGCCCGGCCAGGGGAATGTCATGTGCGGACTTCAGCACATGCCCCCGGAAGGCACTAGGTACCACAAGCAACTTGGTACCCATCCCCATTTCACCTTCGGTGGGGTGTACAGGCTCACTGTACAACTTCCCACCTTCCCAGTATACCTTGAACGTAGCCTCGTCTGTGAGGGGCTCCGAAGCCTGTTTTCTGAGGGCCTCGAGGTTAGGGTCAGTCTGGAGTGCTTGCACAAATGCAGCACTCTCACTCTCAGCCAGCTGGCCCGTGGCGTATGAGGTTAGTGGCTGAAGGGTACCATCCCTGTGGTCAGAGGAGGGGGAGGAGGCCGGAACCTCCTCTACCTGTTCTGGGCTCAGGGTCTGAGCAGTATGGCTGCGTGTTACCGCTAGCACAGGTATCCCTTCAGAATGGCGCATATTGGCATTACCTACATCATTGTCACAAGCATTAATAACAGTAACAAGAACATTTTCATCACAGACAGTTTGTACATCAAACACAGGTACCCGTGGACTGGGCACGTTCAACCCACCTCCCCCCTGTTCTTGCCCCTGGGTGCAAAGTACCTGGGTGTGGGCAGAGAGTCCTTCTCCGTCCTGGCATTCCACAGGGCTTGGTGCAGGTTCATAGTACGACACCAGCGTGCCCAAGTCGGTCCCCAGCAAAACAGGGACCGGCAGTTGGTCCAGGATCCCAACAACCTTCTCGTGGACCCCCACCCCCCAGTCGATGGACACCCGGGCTTGGGGAATGTGAGAAAGAGTGCCCCCCACTCCAGTGAGGGTGAGGTACTGGTCAGGAATGATGGCCTCTGCGGGGACAAGGTGTGCACGCACCAGAGTGACATCTGCTCCGGTGTCACGGAAACCAGTGACAAGCTGGTCATTCACCGTAACCAGCTGGTGATTGCTTGTGATGGGGGAGTTCCCTGCCCCCTTGGCAAACATCAGGTTGGATGCGGCTCCTGGTTGGGGTACACTGGCGGGGGGTGTCTGCCGCGGGCGAGGTGCGGGTGGTCCAGGTGCTGGGGTGGTCTGCCTCCGCTCCGGACAGGTGAACTTCATGTGTCCCGTCTTGTGGCAGTAGTGACAGGTGACCTCTCCAGAGGCTGCAGGCCGGGGTGCAGCAGCTGCGCTGGGTGGCCTCTGTGGCGGACGGCTCACAGGGGCAGGAGGGTCTGCCGAGGTATTGGGCTGACCTCCTCTCCAGCTGGATGGGACAGTTCTGCGGGTATCAGCCACCCGGGTAGTTGCAAAAGTCTCAGCAAGGTCTGCAGCGACAGTGGCTGAAGCCGGCCTGCGTTCTAGCACAAACTGTCGCACATCAGCAGGGCAAATGTTCAGAAATTGTACCAGGACTATCAAGTCCTCCAGGACATCATAAGACCCTTTGGTGAGGCCTAGTGTCCACTGGCGGAGTGTGGTGAGCAAGCTGCTGGCCACATCTCGGTACGAATCAGAAGGCTTTTTCTGCCAGGCCCTGAACTTTTTCCGATAGGCTTCTGGCGTCAGCTGGTACTTAGTAATGATAGCGTCTTTTATAGCAGCATAATCATTATCCTTCTCCGCAGGCAATTCTGCGAAGGCATCAAGCGCTTTGTAGCGCAGCAAAGGTGTCAGATGTCTGGCCCACTGGTCTTGGGACAGACGATACTGACGGCATGCTTTTTCAAAAGACCGCAAAAACAAGTCAATGTCTGTGTCTTTCTCAATATTAGCAAATTTAAATTTTGCACTTACGGGTGCTGCAGCTCCTTCAGCAGGGAGGCAGGGCGGTGAACTCCAGCTGGCCTGTTGAACCTTTGCCATGTCGAGCTCATGCTGTCGTCTCTCCCGCGCCTCTGCAGATTGGCGCTCCTCACGCATGTACTGCAGGTACTTGTCCAGGTCAGTCTCCATCAGCTTTCGTAATGCCTGCTGCATTACTGGGTCAGCACCCATGGACAGTCCAGTACTGGCCAGTTCCGGGCGAGTACTGTCAGAAACTCGGGGATTGGGGTCCATACTGACATTCTCCTGCGTAACTGTTGATGCAGGGCCCTCAGGATGCACAACCTCTGTACGTTCAGGAGTCTCAGTCTCTGGTTCCCCTCGATTGTCAGATGGGCTGGTATCCACTTCAGCGGACACTCCCGGCTCCCGCAGTTGCTGGGTATCCCATTGAAACAATTCCGTTACCAGGTCCCCTTGTTTCTTGCGGCCGACATCAATGCCTCTCTCTTGGCAAAGATTTTGCAGGTCCGCCAGGCACATTTTCTTGTAGTTCCCGGACATTTCCACGCCAAATAAAATAAAACTTTTGGGGAGGGGTACTGGCTACACAGTCTCTCTGTATATATAAAAAATATATTGCCTTCCAGCTACACCAACGAATTAGTTAGTTTCTTGATAGTGCTAGCGCTATCTTAGATACTTTCAGCACAACACAGGTCCCAACTGCTGCCTAACACTGTCACAGGAGCCCTAGTGGCTGACCGCACTTAGCCTTCTAAACGGTGCCAGCGCTCAGATCGTGCAAACTCTGGTCGCAGTCAATGCGCAGGAACCGTTAAGAATTAGCCGCAGACAACTCAGAAGGGAGCCTGTGAGACACGGGTAATTACAACGTCACCTACTGGTTCAGAGTAAACTGCCACCACCGCGGTTACCATGGGACCGTGGAGCCCACTAACTGACTGACTAGTCCTGCGAATAAAACGGTTAAACACACGGTATTCTGTCTAGCCAACAACAAACAAACAGTAGCGTATCTTCAGAGACCCGGGATCAGTTCTGTGTGTGTGCTGATAAGCAGGGTAGCGGACAGTGAATGACTTGGAGAAAGTCGTTTATTCACGCAATATAAATAATTAATATATACAGACAATTATTAAAATCACAATTATTAAGACAGTAATAGCCAGTATAAAAAATAAAAGAAGGGAGAAAAATACTTAGTTCCTGGAAAGATGTCCTTTTTGTGGGAAAACAGAGTTCTGGGTTTCAATTTGAGTTCAGAGTTCAGACCAGGTGGATGCCAGCATATCCTCAAGCTGGCATCTGATGAGTTCAAGATGTTTCAGTGTGGAGGACACTGAGTTTGGGTCCTCTGCCATTCTTATGCCCCTGCTTCAGTAGGAGGGAGTGAGGGCGGGGAGCCATACACCCCCTTAGAAGATGAGATGAGCCCTCCCCTTATCCTGGGGGCTAGAAATCATATCTACCCATATATGGGCTCTATCTCACCGAACCGTACAGGTCAGGGCAGATTTATTAACATTTTCAGGTCTGTCTCGATTTACCCAGCGCCCTGATACCAGACATGAGGGGTGGGACCCCTGTGGTATCATCAGGGCATTTTCAAACTGCCTAACTGGCAGTCCTTACCTCAGAATGTTCTGAAACTTCCTCAGAACCAGCACCGGGGCTCATGCTACACTTCCCCCACGTTTGGCGAAGCTGCCATCTCAGGAACCCCAGAAATATGACAGATCTGGGAAGTTATGGATTATGCTATGAGACTCAGGTTTATTCAGGATGTTCTAGCTGCTAACAGCTGACTTCCCTTTGATCTTTACCAGTGAGCAAGGTGTCAAGACCTCCCGGAGATTTGTAGCCTGCCTGGCTGCACCTAGGCATCCTGATCACCCCTTGGTTAATTAACATCTACATGAGATCAGCTAGGTGTCACCTTATACCTGATGGATGGGCCATCCGCACAGCTTGAAGCCAGGGACTCTCTGGGCCCAGGCTCATTAGCATATCAAAAGAGCCATCCAGCCTTTAGGATGGTGCTCTCTCTGCTAAGAAAAGGACTTCAGCTCCCCCTACACACTCAACCCAGATTGTATCGATTTGAAGCGCAATCGATGCAGGGAATCTTCACGGGCGGTTACAGGACGCGCCTGCGGCCCCGCAACCGTCCGTGACAGTACCTTTCTCAGGTGACCAATACTTTCATGCAGAAACCTCTGGTCCTACCGTCCGTGTCAGCGTATATGGATAGTTCCCATTCCGCGCGGCTCGAACGATTTCTTGGGTTTATTGCATGTAATAAAATATATCCCGATCCGGATTTCGGCCTCACGCCTTCATCAGGGGATGATCCCCTGATGAAGGCGTGAGGCCGAAATCCGGATCGGGATATATTTTATTACATGCAATAAACCCAAGAAATCGTCCGTAAGTGTATTTCATAGCGCAGCGTTACCAACTCAAGGCGCAGTCTGCACTATTTTTTCCCTCTTGCGTATCCCTACCCAGGAAGTGGGCCAACGCCACCTGGGATAGTACTGGAACGCAGAGGGTGACGTCACTGCCGGTGGAGGTTGACGGAGGCTGTGAGCCTTCTCGCGTGAGCTCGGATCCGAGCCGTGCGGAATGGAAACTATCCATATACGCTGACACGGACGGTAGGACCAGAGGTTTCTGCATGAAAGTATTGGTCACCTGAGAAAGGTACTGTGATACATCTTCACTCATGACCGGACACATTATCAAGTCTAAGCAAGTATAGCCGCTTCCCCACACGAGTTGTGTTGGAACTGTTACATCAGACCTTGCTGCACTGACAGGACTTGTCACAATTGGATTTAACTATTAGAGTGTCTGTTGTCTGAGCGCCAGGTGCTCTAGTTTTTATTGTATCCTCCTTTTGGGGCTTGGGGACTGGCCCTGAGTACACCTGTGCTGCTCTGCATTCACATTGCGCCACTGCCCATATCTCTATTGTGTCCAGCTGATCAAATTTGGTCTGACCACAATGAGGCAATGACCTTATTATCGTGGGTGTGCCCCCCGAGACACTCATCTAGGCGCCGGTCATTGCTTCATTGTGATACGCAAGCCCCTTCACCACGGCAAGGTAATGATCACGAAGGGGAATGGGCGCATGTACATGCCTTTTCTTTTGTTGTTGCAGCTGCCCGCAGTGCAGCCAGAAAAATTAGGCAGTCATGTACACGCACCAGAAAAATTATTACAGTGGCCGCTGCTAATAGCGGCCTAAAAAATTCAGCAATCCGCCTGGAGTCCCGGACCTTGTTGGTGGTGGCGGAGAAGGTAGTCAAGCGGCCTGCAGGCAGACATGCTGTGTGGAGGGACTGGGAGCGACTTAGTCTTCTTGGGGCAGGCCAGGCAGCCAGTCACACGGCATGCAGGCAGAGATGCTGTGTGTGCGGGGACTGACTTAGTCTTGGGGCGGGCAGCAGCCCTCCGGGATCCATGCCTCATTCATTTTGATAAAGGTGAGGTACTTAACACTTTTGTGACTTAGGCGACTTCTCTTCTCAGTGACAATGCCTCCAGCTGCGCTGAAGGTCCTTTCTGACAGGACGCTTGCGGCAGGGCAGGAGAGAAGTTGGATGGCAAATTGGGACAGCTCTGGCCACAGGTCAAGTCTGCGCACCCGGTAGTTCAAGGGTTTCTCATCGCTGTTCACAGCAGTGTTTACATCCACACTTAAGGCCAGGTAGTCGTCTACCTGCCGTTCCAGGCGTTGGTGGAGGGTGGATCCGGAAGGGCTACGGCGAGGCATTGGACTAAAGAACGTCCGCATGTCCGACATCACCATGAGATCGCTGGAGCGTCCTGTCTTTGACTGCGTGGACACGGGAGGAGGATTAGTGGCAGTGGTACCTTGCTGGCGTTGTGCTGTCACATCACCCTTAAAGGCATTGTAAAGCATAGTTGACAGCTTGTTCTGCATGTGCTGCATCCTTTCCACCTTCAGGCGAGTTGGTAACAGGTCCGCCACTTTGTGCCTGTACCGAGGGTCTAGTAGTGTGGCCACCCAGTACAGCTCATTCCCCTTGAGGTTTTTTATACGGGGGTCCCTCAACAGGCACGACAGCATAAAAGACGACATCTGCACAAAGTTGGATCCAGATGTACCATGCATCTCCTCTTGCTCTTCCTCAGTGACGTCACGTAAGTCAACCTCCTCCCCCCAGCCGCGAACAATACCACGGGAAGGTTGAGCAGCACAAGCCCCCTGGGACGCCTGCTTCGGTTGTTCTCCTGCCGCCGTCCCCTCCTCCTCCTCCTCCTCCCCCAAAGAAACACCTTGCTCATCATCCTCTGAGTCTGACTCGTCTTCTGCACACGACTTATCTTCTTCCTCCTCCTCCCCCCTCTGTGCTGCCGCAGGTGTTGAGGAAACAGCTGGGTCTGATGAAAATTGGTCCCATGCCTGTTTCTGCCGTAACTGTTCCTGGTCACGCTCATTTGCAGCTTCATCCGCCACTCTACGCACAGCACGCTCCAAGAAGTAAGCGTAGGGAATCAAGTCGCTGATGGTGCCTTCACTGCGGCTCACCAGGTTGGTCACCTCCTCAAACGGCCGCATGAGCCTGCATGCATTTCTCATCAGTGTCCAGTTGTCGGGCCAGAACATCCCCATCTTCCCAGACTGTTTCATTCTACTGTAGTTGTAGAGGTACTGGGTGACGGCTTTCTTCTGTTCTAGCAGGCGGGAGAACATGAGCAGGGTCGAATTCCAGCGAGTCGGGCTATCGCAAATCAGGCGTCTCACCGGCATGTTGTTTTTGCGCTGAATTTCCGCAAAGCGTGCCATGGCTGTGTAAGACCGTCTCAAATGCCCACAGAACTTCCTGGCCTGCTTCAGGACATCCGCTAAGCCAGGGTACTTTGACACAAATCTTTGAACAACTAGATTCATGACATGTGCCATGCAGGGTATGTGTGTCAGCTTCCCCATATGCAAAGCGGCAAGCAGATTGCTGCCGTTGTCGCACACCACGTTGCCTATCTCCAGGTGGTGCGGGGTCAGCCACTCATCCACCTGTTTCTTAAGAGCAGCCAGGAGAGCTGCTCCAGTGTGACTCTCCGCTTTGAGGCAAGACATGTCTAAGACGGCGTGACACCGTCGTACCTGGCATGCAGCATAGGCCCTGCGAAGCTGGAGCTGTGTAGCAGGAGAGGAGAACTGCCACTTAGCCAAGGAGGAGGAGGACAGCGAAGAGCATGTAGCAGGAGGAGAGGAGGTGGCAGGAGGCCTGCCTGCAAGCCGTGGAGGTGTCACAATTTGTTCCGCTGCACCCTGCTTGCCATCGTTCACCAGGTTGACCCAATGGGCTGTGTACGTAATGTAGCGGCCCTGCCCGTGCTTGGCAGACCAGGCATCCGTGGTCAGGTGTACCCTTGACCCAACGCTCTTCGCAAGAGATGACACCACTTGCCTCTCAACTTCACGGTGCAGTTGGGGTATGGCCTTTCTAGAAAAATAAGTGCGGCCTGGCATCTTTCACTGCGGTGTCCCGATGGCCACAAATTTACAGAAGGCCTCAGAGTCCACCAGCCGGTATGGTAACAGCTGGCGAGCTAACAGTTCCGCCACGCCAGCTGTCAGACGCCGGGCAAGGGGGTGACTGGCCGAAATTGGCTTCTTCCGCTCAAACATTTCCTTCACGGACACCTGACTGCTGCTGTGGGCAGAGGAGCAGGAAGCGCTCAAGGGCAGTGGTGGAGTGGAGGAGGGTGCCTGTGAAGGTGCAAGGGAGAAAGTGGCAGAAGCAGATGATGCACCTGAAGGAGGAAGAGGAGAAGGAGGGTGACTTTTCTTTTGTGTGCTGCTGCTGCTTTTGCTCAGGTGGCCATCCCATTGCTGTTTGTGCCTTTTCTCCGGGTGCCTTCGTAAGGCACTTGTCCCTATGTGAGTGTTGGCCTTTCTACGGCTCAATTTTTGTTGGCAGAGCGAACAGATGGCTTTGCTCCGATCTGAGGCACACACATTAAAAAATTTCCACACCGCTGAGCCACCCTGGGATGTGGGCACTTTGGGGGCCTCAGCAGCTGATGCTGAAGGGCAAGTTGGCTGGCTGTACATAGGTGGCGATACATGGTGCTGGACACTGCCACCAGCTGTTTCTGACGAAGAGCTGCCCCAGCTTCTTTCAGCAACTTCTCTCCTCCTACTACTCTCTGACTCCCCCTCTGAACTGTCCCCCTCTTCATCTCCTCTATTGGGAACATACAGAGGATCCGTATCATCGTCATCATCGTAATCATCCTGCCCAGCTTTGCTTGCCTCAGAAAAATCCAAACATGCACCATCAGTAGGTCCTTCATCCTCCTTACACGTTACATCCATAGTGTTGCTGCGTAACATATGAGCTGGTGAAAATTCATCTGGCTGTAACAACAATGGCTGTGCATCAGTGATTTCACCACTAAATAATTCTTGCGAAATGTCAAATGCAGCAGAAGTGGTGCTAGTAGTAGCGCTGGTGGCTGAGCAAGATGAGGTGTTCTGTGTCGCTAAATACTCAACCACGTCCTGACAATCTTGGGAGGTGATGGGACGTGCCTTCTTCCGAGCACTGTACTGTGGGCCAGGTCCACACGAAATTACATTTACAGGACCTCGCACAGACCTGCCGGGTGGCCTTCCTCTGGCTCTGGCACTACCTCTTCCTCTACCTGTTTTGTCCATATCGGGTATGCACGGAGTGGTATATCACACTGCGTGCACTCACGTAGGTAGGTGGGTTCACTTAACTGCACAGGTATGCGCACTGATGCGGTGGGTTCACTGAACAGAACAGGTATGCAGTGGCGGGTTCACTGAACAGAACAGGTATGCAGTGGCGGGTTCACTGAACAGGTATGCAGTGGCGGGTTCACTGAACACAACAGGTATGCAGTGGCAGGTTCACTGAACAGGTATACAGTGGCGGGTTCACTGAACACAACAGGTATGCAGAGGCGGGTTCACAGAACAGGTATGCAGTGGCGGGTTCACTGAACAGTACAGGTATGCAGTGGCGGATTCACTGAAAAGAACAGGTATACAGTGGCGGGTTCACTGAACACAACAGGTATGCAGTGGCGGGTTAACTGAACAGAACAGGTATACAGTGGCAGGTTCACTGAACAGAACAGGTACACAGTGGCGGGTTCACTGAACACAACAGGTATGCAGTGGCGGGTTCACTGAACAGGAATACAGTGGCGGGTTCACTGAACAGAACAGGTATGCAGTGGCGGGTTCACTGAACAGAACAGGTATACAGTGGCAGGTTCACTGAACAGAACAGGTATGCAGTGGCAGGTTCACTGAACAGGTATGCAGTGGTGGGTTCACTGAACAGGTATGCAGTGGTGGGTTCACTGAACAGGTATGCAGTGGCAGGTTCACTGAACAGGTATACAGTGGCGGGTTCACTGAACAGAACAGGTATGCAGTGGCAGGTTCACTGAACAGGTATACAGTGGCGGGTTCACTGAACAGAACAGGTATACAGTGGCAGGTTCACTGAACAGAACAGGTATACAGTGGCATGTTCAATGAACAGAACAGGTATGCAGTGGCGGGTTCACTGAACAGTACAGGTATGCAGTGGCAGGTTCACTGAACAGGTATGCAGTGGTGGGTTCACTGAACAGGTATGCAGTGGTGGGTTCACTGAACAGGTATGCAGTGGTGAGTTCACAGAACAGGTATGCAGTGGCAGGTTCACTGAACAGGTATGCAGTGGTGGGTTCACTGAACAGGTATGCAGTGGTGGGTTCACAGTACAGGTATGCAGTGGTGGGTTCACAGAACAGGTATGCAGTGGCAGGTTCACTGAACAGGTATGCAGGTATCCAGTGGGCTCACTGAACAGAACAGGTATGGTGGGCTCACTGAACAGAACAGGTATGCAGCCAGGAACAAGCTAAGCCTAACTAATCTTTCCCTATGAGAGACAGTCTGCAGCAGCTCGCCCTACTCTCACTAACGCAGGCACATGAGTGAGCTTAATGGCCGCCGCTGCCTGCCTTTTATTAGGGGGGGAGTGGCTCCAGGGGCTAGTATAGCCTAATTGGCTACACTGGGCCTGCTGACTGTGATGTAGAGGGTCAAAGTTGACCCTCATGGTGCATTATGGGGCGAACCGAACTTCCGCAAAACTTCGCGAACCACTGAAGTTCGCATGGAACCGTTCGCAGGCGAACCGTTCGGCCCAACTCTAATATTTACCAGCACAACTCTAATATTTACCAGCTTGCCCGCTTCAGCGATTTCAGGGAATTTTTTTTTAAAGGTACAGGAGTCTCAGGGGGGGGGGGGGGGGGGATTCCATACATCCGTAACCCCCGTCTGAATACGCCAGTGTGTTCGGCCTGTGAGTTTAGCTGGATGGCCTTGTCTTGGTAGGTTTACAGTTGTGCCATACTCCTTCCATTTCTGAATGATCGTTGAACAATGCTCCGTGGGATGTTCAAGGCTTTGGGAATCTTTTTTGTAGCCTAAGCCTGCTTTAAATGTCTCAATAACTTTATGTAACGATCGGTGTCAGCACGCAGAGAGAATCTGATTATTGGTGATCTGCAGTATCACCAAGAATACAGATACATACCTGATTATTGATGATCTGCAGAATCACCGATAATACAGATATACCACTAACCTCTGGACACCTATATAGTGTGAGTGTTTTGTGCAACAGTAATAACGTTGAGTAAGGACCACCTGAGGAGCAAGTGGTCCTTGGCAGTATGAGAAATACCTCCCTTTGGGAGTGCAGAGATCTTGCGGCAGCCTGAGACATCCAAGGGGGCGGAGTCCCAGGCCGAATAGCAAGAAGACCCGGTGGCTAGTGACCCCTGGAAGATGGGCATCACAAGCTGGTCTGGAGAATGACACAAATGATAATACAGTTCCCTAGTCTTGGGTGCAAGGTCCGTGGTCTCAGCACCCTGGAACTAGTCTGGAATATAACACAAATGATAATACAGTTCCCTAGTCTTGGATGCGAGGTCCGTGGTCTCAGCACCCTGGAACTAGTCTGGAGTATAACACAAATGATAATACAGTTCCCTAGTCTTGGATGCGAGGTCCGTGGTCTCAGCACCCTGGAACTAGTCTGGAGTATAACACAAATGATAATACAGTTCCCTAGTCTTGGGTGCGAGGTCTGTGGTCTCAGCACCCTGGAACTAGTCTGGCGTGTAACACAAATGATAATACAGTTCCCTAGTCTTGGGTGTGAGGTCCGTGGTCTCAGCACCCTGGAACTAGTCTGGAATATAACACAAATGATAATACAGTTCCCTAGTCTTGGATGCGAGGTCCGTGGTCTCAGCACCCTGGAACTAGTCTGGAGTATAACACAAATGATAATACTGTTCCCTAGTCTTGGGTGCGAGGTCCGTGGTCTCAGCACCCTGGAACTAGTCTGGAGTATAACACAAATGATAATACAGTTCCCTAGTCTTGGGTGCGAGGTCCATGGTCTCAGCACCCAGGAACTAGTCTGCAGTATAACACAAATGATAATACAGTTCCCTAGTCTTGGGTGCGAGGTCCGTGGTCTCAGCACCCTGGAACTAGTCTGGAGTATAACACAAATGATAATACAGTTCCCTAGTCTTGGATGCGAGGTCCGTGGTCTCAGCACCCTGGAACTAGTCTGGAGTATAACACAATAGTAACACAAGTAATCTGGCTCAGTGTGAATTCCCAGGTCCTCCTCTTTCAAATACACTGTAGGATCTGACTATGGTCTGAATGCTTTCACATAAGTGTTCGCAATGGCAGACCACCAGCAACTGGCAAGCAAGCAGTATATGTAGTTGCTGGACTCTGCCGGCCCGCCCGAGCCACTCAGCCAGTCAGGAGTCCAGCAGGAATCAGCTGATCGTCCTGATCAGCTGATACATCTCCTGCTGGTATAAAGGTCCTGACCTCTGGCGCGTGCGTGCGTAGCTCTCCATCCATCTGTGTGAACTAACAGACTCAGCCAGACCAGATGCACGCTGCTGCGTGCAAACCGCCGCGCAGGATGCGGAAACAGCCGCCTTACTGCCAGTACATGCGGCGGCTTTTCCGCGATCTCTCACAGTACCCCCCGCCCCCCCCCCGAGGAGTGAACTCCGGACACTTCCCAACCGGGTTCCCCGAATGTGGGTCTAGAATCTTTTTGGTCTTACATACCGATTGGTCTTTTACCATCACAGGGAGAGAGGAGGGGAATCCACGTGCGCTTCCGGCTTCAATAGAGACACATGGAGTGATCTTACACCTCTCATACTGGCTGAGAGATCAACAGCATAGGTGACCAAAATAACTCTCCTGGTCACTGGGAATTGTCCTATGAATGTAGGACCCAGTTTGGTTGACAATCGCTTCAGGGCCCCATACCGAGAGGGTACGTACACCATGTCCCCTGGGGAAAACTCCAACTCTACAGATTTTCTCCTACTAGTCCGACCTTTCTGAGTCCGGGGTTTCCCTGGCCCTGGTAAATGTTGCAGTGTACCTGGTGGGGTCTGACGAGAAGTTTTACCCTCTAGAATGTCTCGCTGGCAAGGACCCAGATTAGGCATCCAGTCCTTCACCGTCTCCGCAGGTGCCCTGACCACCTTTCAAGGTAGGCCGGTCTCAGGCTCGGAACTTTTGACTAAAGCTTCTGCTTTGACCTGCTCTGCCCCACCTCCCACCTGCATCTTGGTAGCACAAACTGCCACTCTCTCCAAGCAATTCTGATGGCAATAGGCTGAACATTCCAGTACGTGACCTGAAGCCCAGTCAATCTGTGGGGAATGGAGTTGCAACCAAGGCATACCAAGAACAATGGTGAAGGCCGTCATGGGCACAACCAGGAACTGTAATCTCTCTTCATGCAGTGCCCCTAAACGACATGACAACAAAGGGGTTTGAAGAAGAGATTGACCACTCTGCAATGGAGAGTCATCCACTGCAGTGACCAGAATCTGTCGGCCAAGTGGGGACAAAGGTATCCCCAATCTTTTGACAAAATCGTAATCGATGAGGTTTGCCACAGAACCGGAGTCCACAATGGCTTCTGCGGACCTAGTCTGACCCTCCCATGTAATAGAGCAGGGAAGGAGCAGACGATCATTGTTTAAAGGAAACGACTGCTCGCCTATGGTGTTGACCAACCCCAGACGGCAGCATTCTCCTGGCCCCTTATCATCATCTAGATTGCGTTCTCTTGGCCCTCTGTGACTCTTTTTCTCCTGACTCAACGCTGAATACCCGATTTGCATCGGCTCATCTGCGGGTGATGGAGATTGAGAAGAGTCGTGTAAGACAGACCTTCTAGCATTCCTAAAAATGAACCTGTCTCTGGTAGCGCAAACGGCGATCTATCTGCACGGCTAACGAAATTGCCTCGTCTACAGATCTGGGCTCAGGATGTCCAATCATCACATCATAAACTGTATCTGACAACCCTGCAAAAAAACAGTCCAACAGTGCAAATGAGTCCCATCTCGCAGATACTGCCCATTTCCTGAACTCAGCTGCGTAATTTTCAACCGGATCCTTGCCTTGACGCAACATCTTGAGCTTCCGCTCAGCGAAGAGGCAATGTCCGGATCATCATAAATTATAGCCATAGCTTTAAAAAATTCCTCAACCGAGGCCAAAGCCCCATCTCCTGGCTGGAGATTATATGCCCAAGTCTAGGAATCCCCTGACAACAGAGTCTTAATAAACGTAATTCTCTGTGCCACGGTTTCAGATGAATTAGGCCTCAACTCAAAGTATGATAACACTCTATTTCTAAAGTTCTGAAAGGCAGATCTGTGACCAGAAAACCTTTCGGGTGCAGGCATACGTATGTCTGTGCTAGGAGGAGATCACACTGAGTTAAAAGCTGATTGAAGTTCCTGAATAGCCCCAAATAGCTGGCTTACCTGGGTCTGTTGGTTCAAAGTTACCCCGGAAAGATTGTTTACCGTGGTAGTCAGGACTTCAACATGCCTATACAGTGCGTCAATTTGGTTTGGGTCTGCCATTCTGTAACGATCGGTGTCAGCACGCAGAGAGAATCTGATTATTGGTGATCTGCAGTATCACCAAGAATACAGATACCTACCTGATTATTGATGATCTGTAGAATCACCGATAATTCAGATATACCACAAACCTCTGGACACCTATATAGTGTGAGTGTTTGGTGCAACAGTAATAACGTTGAGTAAGGACCACCCGAGGAGCAAGTGGTCCTTGGCAGTATGAGAAATACCTCCCTTTGGGAGTGCAGAGATCTTGCGGCAGCCTGAGACATCCAAGGGGGCGGAGTCCCAGGCCGAATAGCAAGAAGACCCGGTGGCTAGTGACCCCTGGAAGATGGGCGTCACAAGCTGGTCTGGAGAATGACACAAATGATAATACAGTTCCCTAGTCTTGGGTGCGAGGTCCGTGGTCTCAGCACCCTGGAACTAGTCTGGAATATAACACAAATGATAATACAGTTCCCTAGTCTTGGATGTGAGGTCCGTGGTCTCAGCACCCTGGAACTAGTCTGGAGTATAACACAAATGATAATACAGTTCCCTAGTCTTGGGTGCGAGGTCTGTGGTCTCAGCACCCTGGAACTAGTCTGGAGTATAACACAAATGACAATACAGTTCCCTAGTCTTAAGTGTGAGGTCCGTGGTCTCAGCACCCTGGAACTAGTCTGGAGTATAACACAAATGATAATACAGTTCCCTAGTCTCAGGTTCGGAACTTTTGACTAAAGCTTCTGCTTTGACCTGCTCTGCCCCACCTCCCACCTGCATCTTGGTAGCACAAACTGCCACTCTCTCCAAGCAATTCTGATGGCAATAGGCTGAACATTCCAGTACGTGACCTGAAGCCCAGTCAATATGTGGGGAATGGAGTTGCAACCAAGGCATACCAAGAACAATGGTGGAGGCCGTCATGGGCACAACCAGGAACTGTAATCTCTCTTCATGCAGCGCCCCTAAACGACATGACAACAAAGGGGTTTGAAGAAGAGATTGACCACTCTGCAATGGAGAGTCATCCACTGCAGTGACCAGAATCTGTCGGCCAAGTGGGGACAAAGGTATCCCCAATCTTTTGACAAAATCGTAATCGATGAGGTTTGCCACAGAACCGGAGTCCACAATGGCTTCTGCGGACCTAGTCTGACCCTCCCATGTAATAGAGCAGGGAAGGAGCAGACGATCATTGTTTAAAGGAAACGACTGCTCGCCTATGGTGTTGACCAACCCCAGACGGCAGCATTCTCCTGGCCCCTTATCATCATCTAGATTGCGTTCTCTTGGCCCTCTGTGACTCTTTTTCTCCTGACTCAACGCTGAATACCCGATTTGCATCGGCTCATCTGCGGGTGATGGAGATTGAGAAGAGTCGTGTAAGACAGACCTTCTAGCATTCCTAAAAATGAACCTGTCTCTGGTAGCGCAAACGGCGATCTATCTGCACGGCTAACGAAATTGCCTCGTCTACAGATCTGGGCTCAGGATGTCCAATCATCACATCATAAACTGTATCTGACAACCCTGCAAAAAAACAGTCCAACAGTGCAAATGAGTCCCATCTCGCAGATACTGCCCATTTCCTGAACTCAGCTGCGTAATTTTCAACCGGATCCTTGCCTTGACGCAACATCTTGAGCTTCCGCTCAGCGAAGAGGCAATGTCCGGATCATCATAAATTATAGCCATAGCTTTAAAAAATTCCTCAACCGAGGCCAAAGCCCCATCTCCTGGCTGGAGATTATATGCCCAAGTCTAGGAATCCCCTGACAACAGAGTCTTAATAAACGTAATTCTCTGTGCCACGGTTTCAGATGAATTAGGCCTCAACTCAAAGTATGATAACACTCTATTTCTAAAGTTCTGAAAGGCAGATCTGTGACCAGAAAACCTTTCGGGTGCAGGCATACGTATGTCTGTGCTAGGAGGAGATCACACTGAGTTAAAAGCTGATTGAAGTTCCTGAATAGCCCCAAATAGCTGGCTTACCTGGGTCTGTTGGTTCAAAGTTACCCCGGAAAGATTGTTTACCGTGGTAGTCAGGACTTCAACATGCCTATACAGTGCGTCAATTTGGTTTGGGTCTGCCATTCTGTAACGATCGGTGTCAGCACGCAGAGAGAATCTGATTATTGGTGATCTGCAGTATCACCAAGAATACAGATACCTACCTGATTATTGATGATCTGTAGAATCACCGATAATTCAGATATACCACAAACCTCTGGACACCTATATAGTGTGAGTGTTTGGTGCAACAGTAATAACGTTGAGTAAGGACCACCCGAGGAGCAAGTGGTCCTTGGCAGTATGAGAAATACCTCCCTTTGGGAGTGCAGAGATCTTGCGGCAGCCTGAGACATCCAAGGGGGCGGAGTCCCAGGCCGAATAGCAAGAAGACCCGGTGGCTAGTGACCCCTGGAAGATGGGCGTCACAAGCTGGTCTGGAGAATGACACAAATGATAATACAGTTCCCTAGTCTTGGGTGCGAGGTCCGTGGTCTCAGCACCCTGGAACTAGTCTGGAATATAACACAAATGATAATACAGTTCCCTAGTCTTGGATGTGAGGTCCGTGGTCTCAGCACCCTGGAACTAGTCTGGAGTATAACACAAATGATAATACAGTTCCCTAGTCTTGGGTGCGAGGTCTGTGGTCTCAGCACCCTGGAACTAGTCTGGAGTATAACACAAATGACAATACAGTTCCCTAGTCTTAAGTGTGAGGTCCGTGGTCTCAGCACCCTGGAACTAGTCTGGAGTATAACACAAATGATAATACAGTTCCCTAGTCTCAGGTTCGGAACTTTTGACTAAAGCTTCTGCTTTGACCTGCTCTGCCCCACCTCCCACCTGCATCTTGGTAGCACAAACTGCCACTCTCTCCAAGCAATTCTGATGGCAATAGGCTGAACATTCCAGTACGTGACCTGAAGCCCAGTCAATATGTGGGGAATGGAGTTGCAACCAAGGCATACCAAGAACAATGGTGGAGGCCGTCATGGGCACAAACAGGAACTGTAATCTCTCTTCATGCAGCGCCCCTAAACGACATGACAACAAAGGGGTTTGAAGAAGAGATTGACCACTCTGCAATGGAGAGTCATCCACTGCAGTGACCAGAATCTGTCGGCCAAGTGGGGACAAAGGTATCCCCAATCTTTTGACAAAATCGTAATCGATGAGGTTTGCCGCAGAACCGGAGTCCACAATGGCTTCTGCGGACCTAGTCTGACCCTCCCATGTAATAGAGCAGGGAAGGAGCAGACGATCATTGTTTAAAGGAAACGACTGCTCGCCTATGGTGTTGACCAACCCCAGACGGCAGCATTCTCCTGGCCCCTTATCATCATCTAGATTGCGTTCTCTTGGCCCTCTGTGACTCTTTTTCTCCTGACTCAACGCTGAATACCCGATTTGCATCGGCTCATCTGCGGGTGATGGAGATCGAGAAGAGTCGTGTAAGACAGACCTTCTAGCATTCCTAAAAATGAACCTGTCTCTGGTAGCGCAAACGGCGATCTATCTGCACGGCCAACGAAATTGCCTCGTCTACAGATCTGGGCTCAGGATGTCCAATCATCACATCATAAACTGTATCTGACAACCCTGCAAAAAAAACAGTCCAACAGTGCAAATGAGTCCCATCTCGCAGATACTGCCCATTTCCTGAACTCAGCTGCGTAATTTTCAACCGGATCCTTGCCTTGACGCAACATCTTGAGCTTCCGCTCAGCGGTAGAGGCAATGTCCGGATCATCATAAATTATAGCCATAGCTTTAAAAAATTCCTCAACCGAGGCCAAAGCCCCATCTCCTGGCTGGAGATTATATGCCCAAGTCTAGGAATCCCCTGACAACAGAGTCTTAATAAACGTAATTCTCTGTGCCACGGTTCCAGATGAATTAGGCCTCAACTCAAAGTATGATAACACTCTATTTCTAAAGTTCTGAAAGGCAGATCTGTGACCAGAAAACCTTTCGGGTGCAGGCATACGTATGTCTGTGCTAGGAGGAGATCACACTGAGTTAAAAGCTGATTGAAGTTTCTGAATAGCCCCAAATAGCTGGCTAATCTGGGTCTGTTGGTTCAAAGTTACCCCGGAAAGATTGTTTACCGCGGTAGTCAGGACTTCAACATGCCTATACAGTGCGTCAATTTGGTTTGGGTCTGCCATTCTGTAACGATCGGTGTCAGCACGCAGAGAGAATCTGATTATTGGTGATCTGCAGTATCACTAAGAATACA